>NC_037536.1:4044944-4045889 GCF_001531365.2 Cynara cardunculus var. scolymus | reverse complement strand
TACTATCTTGTTTGTATTAAATATTATATTATTAAATATCTATTTTAATTATATTGTAAAATATTATAATGAACTAATTTTTCAAGATGTGATTTTTGGTTTTTACATGATTATCAACTATTATTTTTCAAACATGATTGGTTCATCAACTAATTTATCAGTTCAGGTAAATTATATGTCAGTTTGCAAATATAAACTAAATAACTTTTCAACAAGCTACAAAAGTTTTTTTTTTTTTTCATTTTCTTCCAATTATACACCTCTTCTATTATTAATTGTTATTAATCAATAATAGTCTAATTGTGAATAATATTAATAATTATTAAATTAATATTACTTTTAATTTTGAATAATGTTAATAATTAAATAATATTAAATTATTAATTATTCTTAAAAAGTATTTATGATTATTGATATAAATTAAATATTATTTAATAGTAAATAATTATTAGCTATTATTAATATTAATTAATAAACAATTATTATTTAGTATTACGTAATTATTAGTTATAAAATATTTGGAATTCCAATAGATTAGTGTGGTAAAAAACTAAGGGGCCATTTACCCGGTAAGTACATATCGTTAGAAGTCAACAGTATAATATATTTTACTGGGTAAGATTTTAGTACATTAAAATGGTAGAGTATGCAACAATTTACCAGGTAAACACTTACCCGGGTAAGAGTCGTCATCCTCACTTACCGAGCAAGACTTTCCATCTTTATTTATCGCTTTTACTGGGTAAGATTTTTGACCTTTGACATGTTTATCAAATAAGAAAAATTACTCGATAAGCACTTACCAGGTAAAAGTTTAGTAAACAAAACCTAAGTATGACATATTTAAAAGTGTTCCTACAAGTTATATTTATTTTATTTCATAAAAAATAAAATATTAAGAATTGATGTTAAAATTATTAATTTATTAAGATATATGCGATTGAT
>NC_037536.1:4004798-4044759 GCF_001531365.2 Cynara cardunculus var. scolymus | reverse complement strand
CATGTATAATTAATAATAAAAATTAAACTTTTATTAATTAACATATTATATTTTTGGTATTTTATGGTAATTATTTTACATAATATTAGGATTGATTAACTCTTTAACATTTCTTATTTTGATTTACGTTTTTCAACCAACTTGTGAGATAGTTTTTGTCAAAACATGATTAGTATATTATGATTAAAGAAATTCTAATTTAAGTTTTTTTAAGCTTAAAATAATATATAAGATTTAATAATTAAAAAAATAGAGAAAAAAGAGACAGAATTTAGTGAGACAAGTATGAAAGTTGTTGTACAATGATAAGTTGTGCAACAATGAGCAGATGATGGTGGTGTTATTCGAATTACCGATGGAGATAGTAATCTTGAGCTTGGCTTGGTTAGTGGACGTAAGCCCATTTGTAATATCTCGTAGGTGGCCCTGCTGCGTGGGCTGTCATTCGTTCTTTAATTCTATAGGTAGAATCGTGTCGAAAAAAGTACATTTTTACACAGTGTTATATAAAGAATCGTGTAAAAAACAAGGTTCTCATCCCGGAATCCACAAGTACTGACGGAGGCCCAATAAACCAGCCGACCCCTTACATACGTTAGCTTCTAGTCTAAGGAAGATAAAACAAACAATGGATGTTAAATTTGAAAAACCGTGATCTCTAATGGACCCCAAAAATTAACGTTGTATATATTCCCAGCCACAAGATAAATATAAAATAATATCAGTATAATCATCAAATTGTTTGAAACATAAATATATGTATCATAAGTTTTGAGTATCTTGGTTTGCCATAAAACTACAGGTTTATTTCAAGAAAGACAAAGGAATAAACTCTGCACACTAAATTTTATAATCGTTAAAATCGTAATCTTCATCAAAACCCGAAAATTGACGTTGTGTACATCTCCAACCACAACTTTGGAGATATTATTATCAATCCTTTTCGGAAATGATTGTAAACAATTTAAATATACAATCGTTTTCTTTTTCATTTTTAAAGGAAATTTTTGTAACATATCCTCCAAGACATTACCCTAAAGTTTACAGATACGGTTTCTTCGGTTATGATACTATAAATCAATCCAGTTCGCTTTGATGTTCATCACATATCATTCCTAAACAAACCTCTAAGCTCGGTCTTGACCAAACTTAATTAGGTTGCCACTAGAATAACGTGTTTTACGTGGCGTGATAGGTTTAACCAAGGTTCTACATGACATGAGCTACGATATAGTGGCAAGGTCAAACCTCCAACTTTAGGAGTCACGATAAATCTATGATATTTTTTAGGTGTGGCATAAGGTGTCAAACGTCTTTGTATGTGTGTATGAGTGTGTGTGTGTGTGTGTATATATATATAAATAAATGTAACAATTTTCTTCCTAGGTTCTATGGAGATTACAATTTTAACGATTATAAATTTTGGGATTGGTTCAAGAGTGAACACTGTAAAAAAAAGAACTGAGGGGAATATATGCGAACTATCCATCTATTATAAATTTTAGGTTAAGCTTTTATAATTTTTGGAGTTGTTTGGTTGGTTTTTCATTAAGTCGTGTGTGAATTAAGTTAAATATAAAATTACATTGTTTGTACGGATTAACCTAAATAGTCGTGTGTTTGTTATGCTGAATAAACAACTTGAATGACATAAATGACTGCCTTTTATTGTTTTTTCATCAAACCAGACATTTCATCAAATATCTTAAGTGCGTACATTCACTATATACTACCAACTTAACCCCCAAAACCGAAACATGAGTAGAAGTAGAATATAGGATTTTAATCGTGTTCCTCTATATGATTTGTTTATGCATTAAACAAATCAAACCCGAAAGGAAAAGACATGTGTAGAAGTAGAATATCTGGGAGACTTCCACTACAAAATAACAGGTTTTTTCTGACGGACAATTCGTAGAAGATCAACCAGATAACTCAATTTCTAGTGGAAAAGTCTAGTCGAAAATGTAAAAAAGTATTTTTTTTGGAAATTTAATTAATCAACCACGTTTTCTAGCGGATTTAATTAATTAATTAATTTCCGTCACAAATCCGTCAAAAATTTTAATTACTTGATTTTTTTTGAAAAAACTACACATATTTTGGCGGATTTAATAAATAAATAGAATTTTCCACCACAAATCCGGCATAAAATTTAATCGGAATTAATTTTATTTTTATAAAAATTTGTGGTAGAAGTCAATAAAAGTTGATTTTTTTAAACTTTAATGGAATTCGTCGGTAATTTTCCGACATCAGAAAAATTCGTCGATAAAACGTCTTTATTTAGCAATATTAGTGAAGCTTTTGTGTGCGCATATTTGTAAATGTATATGTTTGCATTGTATCTGAAAATCCATCTATTTTCAATGAATGTTTTTGTATATATATATTTTCGTATTAGATTGGATGACCCAAACGAGTTATATTATAAAACATCAATGTTAATGATGTAATTCTAAAAATATAACATTGAAGATTATTCAGTTTAATTTGAGATTAACAAAAAAAAGGAGGTAGTTATAATCAATACACTTGACGGTATTTTAGCCCTTTGGTATATTATCGTGTATGACGAAAAAGATGACGTAACAGCAAAAAAGAGATGATCTTAGATCACACACAAAAGATATATTTTATCACTTCATTCACTTGATGAAAAGTAAAATTCGATGAGGAATATTCTAGAATGGAAGAAACGGTTTCCTTAAACTCTTCAAAACTCAAGGATCGAACTCTATTTTTGGGACTTTTTTCTTCGGGTGATCTTCCCGTGGTGATAACCTACAAATATTAAAATGAAAAGATGACGATATAAAATCTTATTATTCAAAAAAGCGTAAATAATTACTGAAATGGTTACATACCCTAAATGCAAAGAAATACCGACATCTCCATTATCCGACCTTAGATATGCAACCGGGCTTGGACTTATAAAAGGACTCTTTCGTCCTACCAGACGGATTTCAGGGTTTGTTGTTGATTTGTTTAAATGCTCTGTAATCTATAAAAAAAGAAACAAATTGAAGATTGAAGTTTAACCAAACTATTTGATTCATAAAGGATCGAGAACAAAAAAAAATCGTCATACGTTGACGAACCGTAATATACTTCAATCAAAACACGGTGACTGTTTTAACTATGTTGAAAAACTTTACCTGTTTTTTCAATGCCTCGTTTTCTTGCATAGTCTTTTGCTCCTGTAAGAAAAATTCATATACATAAGCAAAAATAAAATATGGGTAAAAATTACGTAACACAATTATACCTTGAAAACTAATAATTTGAGTTCCAAAAACATAAACCAAACGAAACCTAAATATCCCATTCTAAAGCAGGGTTTTTGCCAATGGGTAAGATGTGTGCATACAGTTCCTTTCCAAAAACATGAAATCTTTAATGATCCTACAAAAATGGTTTATTCTGTAACAAGTAATTTACCCGTAATTTCGTTTGTTCAATCTCTTCCAACAATGCCATGTCCTGAGTCATAAACGGAACACTTAGAAACTAAATTATAAAGGTGTTCATGTTTATTTCAAAAAATACAACTCTAACTTATTATAAAGTCGAAAAAGCCGATTACTTTACAATGAAAATGAAGTAACCTTTCGGTTCTTAACAGCTAACATGCCATCATGGAGCTGACGCTCCAAGTGTTCGAGCTCCTTGTAGCTCAACCCTTCCAACTCCTTTCCTATCATCAGCCTTCGAACATCACAAAGAATTTAATTTCAGAAGTTTTATTTAATTATAAAATATATATGAATAAAATCCTTTTTTTTACAAACTCAATAATTCATACAAACTTAGAAATCAGAGTTCATGTGTTGTTTCATATATTGAACAACATGTGTGCAAATGCAGCATTTATACAGTGTTGTTTTACATATGACACATCCATTTTTCTGTACAAAACAATATTGAATGAAACACTGCTTATATAATTTGATAAGAAACACATTTAACAAATAGAAAAGTTTTCATCTACAAAAACTATATCCCCCTTTTGATTTAAAGGTTTATTGGCGGGGACCTCATGGCCCTGTGGTCCACATTTTGTGAGCCCTACTTGCCATACCTCATAAGCAAGTATCGGAAAAGACAACCTGTCCTCCCCTGGAATCGGACCTTTGCGGGCACGCCAAAGGCAAGGCATTTACGGAAGGAGGTACCGATCAATTAATTGACTAGGGTGGGATTCGAACACTAGACCTCCTAGGAAGCCAAGTGCCCTTGCCACCACTAGACCAACTAGTGATTGTTTGGGATTGCTTATTTAAAATAACCTGTGTTTTTTTTAAAAAGTGCTTATAAACTTATTTGATGTTAAATCAGAGTTTTATAAAAAGTGTTTAAATTAACTTATGATGATAATAAAACATAATAAGTTGATAAGTATTTTTTTTTCCATGCAAACACGAAAAACTTTTGATTACTGGTACTACACGGAAATAAGTTAATAAGTTATAAGAGAGTAACTTATCAAAAACTCTTTATTGATTCTTTTTTTTTTCCCTCCAAACACTAAAAATCGAAAAGGGATATATTTTTATAAGTAGATAAGAACATTTTTAAATAAATTTTATTTAGAAAAAAGAACTCACCTCTGCCCTTTGCGTAGCTTCACGATTTCAGCCTTTAAAGCTTCTAACTCGGGGTCTACTTCATGCTTCACAAATCACAACATCAAACAAATATGAAAATACAATTATACAATTTTTACTAAGGGATAGTTTACCAAACACTTACCCCAATAAGCGCTTACCAAGTCACATTACATCACAAGATGAATATGGTAAGGACAAAAAATCTTACCTGGTAAGAGCGAGACTAATACCATGAGTTTTACCCGGTAAGTGAGGGCGACGATTTTTTTCCACGGTAAGCGCTTACTATTGTTTTGGTGAACTAAAATCTTACTCAGTAAGTAAATAATAATGTTAAAGTTTACCGGATAAGTGTTTGATAAACGACCCCTAACTCTGAAACTCAAATAATAATCATTTAAGAAGTGGATGGCATGGCTTCATATATGCTTATTGTAGTTGATTAAATGAGAGTATTTACCTGTTTTTCCGATGTTGGATTATCTAAGCAATCTGAATTCCTTTCGTACCTTGAGATGATATTTTGCAACCTTCAAAATAAATTGAAAATATATGTTGTTTGTTTAGAATCCAAAAATATGTATACATATATTATTTGTAAATTTAGACGTCGTTTACCAAACGCTTATCTGGGTAAACATTTATTTAGTCACATCATCTTATCTGCTAAGAGAGAAGACAAGGACCAAAGTATTACTCAGTAAGTGATAGACACTGTTTTAGCGCTTACCAAATAAATTGTTGCATACCAGACCGTTTTGATGGACTAGAATTATATCCGGTAAGTAGGTGATAGTGTTGAATTTTACCCGTAAACGTTTACCGGGTAAGTGTTGGGTATATAGCTCTTTATAAGTATTGAGTTCAAAGACTTGATATACCCCTTGAGTTAAAAAGATTATTGATATATTCCAAAAAAAAAAACTACGAAGTGTTCATAGAAATTCAAATGGGCCTTTTGGGCCCCAAATATCATTAGTAGGCTTAATAAACTGCGCTTGACTTTGAATATAGAGATAAAGCTGACGTATATCATATTTTTAGATTTTACTTTCGAATAAAACGTATTCAATATTTTTTTTTTATTAACCTGAATATGTAACCAACTATGCGAGCCGACTAATCCCAGGACGATCATCTGCTTTGCAGATAGCCCAGAGTTACCACATTTGAACCTCCGTGGCCACACGTGAATTTTTATTCCTCTTTGGATTTGAACCTGGACCTCCCGGTACTTTTGACCTTTGGAGCCAAGCTCAAACCAATCAGACATTCAATATATTTGGTTTAGTTTTTATTAAAAAATGAGTCCCAAACTTACCATCATCTGCCTAAAATAATGTCAGTTAGATGAAAAGAAGACTGATTTCGTTCTGTTTTAACACTACAGATTTAGGGCCGTTTACCAAAAGCTTATCTGGATAAGTGCTTATCAAGTCACGTTACCTCACCGGATGAATATGTAAGGACAAAGAATCTTACCCGGTAGAGCGAAACAATGACCAAGAGTCTTGCCCGGTAAGTGAGGGCGACGACTCTTACCACAATAAGTACTTACCGGGTAAATTGTTGCATACGATATTGTTTTGATGGACTAAATCCTTATCCGGTAAATAAATAATAGTTTTAAATTTTACTGGATAAATGTTTGGTAAACGGCCCTTAATTACATATTTGTTAATACCTTTTTGGCAATTTTATTTCCCAAAATCTGTACAAGTCAGTTTACCTCTTAAAGTCTTCTCTAACAGATCTTCCATAAATGTACAAATGCATTCAAACTTGTACATATAACTTTCGATAGTAGAGTATCTCAAAGTACAACTTATTAATCCATAAATTAGTTGAGAAAATTTAATCCGATTAACGAAATGAATTCAACTGAACACATGTTATTTAAATAGAAGCTAAAAGAAGTTGAAGGAATATATTTTGTGCGTACCGTGAACTAGCGAACCCATAGAGTTTTCCTGTACTGGAAAAAATAATAACGCCCACCTCTGCATCACACAAGATCGCCAATTCTTTCGCTTTCTTCATAAGCC
Organism: Cynara cardunculus var. scolymus; assembly: GCF_001531365.2. Lineage (NCBI taxonomy): Eukaryota > Viridiplantae > Streptophyta > Magnoliopsida > Asterales > Asteraceae > Cynara > Cynara cardunculus. The sequence continues at coordinate 4,038,104 of NC_037536.1, read as the reverse complement.
CAGCTCGACGTTTCGAAAATGTTACTTGCCGGCTACTCACATTTTCGATCTTCTTTATCTCAATCCGCCCTCGACCCATTGTCTTCCTCCTCTTTCTCTCTTCTCCTCCCCCACCGCCACCGTCACCGCCACCACCACCGCCGCTTGACGATGATGATGAAGAACCACACATGATGGAAACTTTAGTGGGCATTTAAGCTTTAAGAGGTTCTTCATATGAGTTCGACTACTTTGAAGTGATCTCTTTTAAAAGGCAAGAGTTTCTAAATTTAGAAATGGAAAATGGAAAGGAAGTGATGGGGTTACTAAAAATGGAAAATGCCATTCTTACAATTAAAATTAAATTAAAAATAAAATAAAGATATACCGTTTCAGTGTGATTCGATTATAAGTTTACGAGGTTGGTTATGGGGCATTTTCTTTTTTGATAATTAATTTCTATAAATGGAAATAATTGAATTCTGAAGAAACAAATTTTTAGTCTTCATTCATGTTTATTACAAGGATTTTACTCTTTAAAAATGCACCCATTTTACTCAGAACTTATTTCCTATTTTGGAAATTATACCCAATATGGACAATTTCAATTTTCAAGATTTACATAATATTCTAATACTATTTTTGTATATTTTTTTGACAAGTTGAGACATCCATGAACTTCTACTTCTCACTTCTTACAATACAATTATGAGATGATTCGGTTCTGTTACAATCTTAAAATTAAAATTAGATATTGTTGAAAAACATTCAACTTTTAAGCATGGCACGACAACACTGTGTTCTCTAGAATAACAAAATTGGGTTTATTGAACGACACAAATATCCATGTCTTTTAATAGAAAATCTTACAGGATTTAAATTTATAGGACCAAACAATTGTGTATTTTATTTAAAAGTGTTGCAATAAGTTACAAGATACTTTTGAACGTCTTAAATAGTCTTTTAATTAGGATCCTTTTGAAATAAAATATCATATTACTTTCTTATAATATATATTTTTGAGAAGTGTCCTGTAAACAAATCTATTTTATTAGAAGTTTGTTTTTATATGACATATTTTTAAATAATGTCATAAAAACTTAATAGGACGATTTATTTTAAAATTATTCAAAAAGACCGTTTTCTATAAGTTTATTATAACACTTTTACATAGGACACATTTATGTTTAGTTCTATAAACATAAGTTCTATAAAGAGTATATTACACATATCTATTAAAGATTTTTGGCTTCCAATTTTGTTGTAATTTTCCAATAAATATGATGTTTCTTAATTACAAACTCAAAATATAACGTTTTCTTCTTTTAAATATGTGAAATAAAGAAATTATATTTACATAAAAATTGAATGAAAATTCTTACGTCCAAAACTTTGTATTATATGTTCAAAGTTAGACGTAAACATCAATAAAACGTGTTAGTTATGATTATATTAATTTGCTGACAAAATATATGTTTCAATTACTGATGTTAACGGGTTTCTGGATGAAAGTTTATGTTAGTTTTATGTACAAATGTATAGTTAAGGGACCTTTTATATCATTAATATAAAAAAGGAGGGACCTCTACCATAAGTCTCCTTATGATTGTCTCTATGTTACCTCTCCTCTTTACGACCTTTTAAAGGTATCCGGTTACACTTGCTTCGTGATTCTTCAACTTTATAGACGCATAAAACTTGAGCCTCACTTCCATCTATGTTGTTTCTTTGGTTTCCTTATTAAGCACAAAGGATACTGATGTTGGGATCCTATCTCATAATGTCTTTTATCTTCAGGCATGTTACGTTTTGGGAAGATAAAATGTTCTCCTCTATTTCAATGTTCAAGGTCTAGTCTGATTCTTCTCATCCCTTCTTTGACGATCTCTCTCTCTCACCCCTAAAACATCACGTTCACCGAATTATTCTCCTCATAACGACATCATCTTTCAATATGTTGATCATTATCATCCTTCTACCTCATCTAAGCTACCTACCTCTTCTCCTAGCTATGTGTCTGATCTTTTACATACATATGGTCCTTATATGTCTGTGAAGCCTAGTAAGGCAAATACCTTCCTACCTTTGTGACTACCATTGTATTGTAATTGTACTATATTTTCTACTCATAGTCCCTCACGTTCATTAATTATAATTGTACTTGTTTGTTCATCAACATAAATAAAAATGGTAATCTATTCATAGGAGGCAATTACTAAGTTCATGAAGTGCACTTATGAACAATTACTTGCTTCACAATGTTTACTTAAATGAAGAGGGCCCTATATATATATGTGTGTGTGTGTGTACTTCTAAAAGCCAATCATTGGATGATCCTGTTTGGACATTGTGTCATGATTATCTATGTTATATCTAAACGTAATAATGACCTTAGAATAATGTATTCTAAATGTCCCTAGTCAAGTATTAATATGTGTTGATTTTCTCTCTCAGTGATTTGATGTATTCCTTTTACCTTATATAAAGTATTATTGTTTCTGCTTTTAGTTCCAGCGATCATCACTGAGTTTGTTCAGTGATCGCTGAGAACATGTAATGTAAATCCATCAGCGACAACAATACTTCAAGAAGACAAAACTCACACCAAAGAACCTTCAGCGAAAGTCGAAGACTAAAACTGAAGATTAGAGACTGACGTGTTTGTGATCTGAAGCGACATTCAGTGATTACAACCTGGTCTATATATGTGTGAAGACTGCCCAAGCCTCAACGAATGCTGAAGAGACCTTCAGAGTTATTCTAGCATTCAACGATCAAAAGAAGCTTGTTGAGTAAGATTGCTTTTGTCTTGTCCTTCCACATACAAAGGACAAACCCATACCATTTTTAGAGTATAGTTCGGTACATAGCCGATTAGTTGACTCTACTACCCACCAACTCCATGAAAGGATGTCTGCTCATGAATAGGCTTTTGTATTATTCACTATAGCAAATGACAAGTCTTTCTCTAAAGGTTTGACGCGTGTTCAAACCCTACTGCATTGCATTAAATGTGCATTTAATGCAATAGATATAAATAGATGTGTTCTATCTCCATGCAGAGATACTCTTACTCTTGAACCCTAATCCTTACGTGCATACGTAAAAGAACACACACATCTAATAACACAATACGCTTATCTTCAAAGCAAGTTAGAATCCTTTTTTAAGTATTCTAAATAGTTCTTACCCAGAAAGAACTTACTCTCTTCTTAGTCTTAAAACAAAAAACCTTTTCTCTTTGCTAAGAACTTTTGTGTGTAACTTAAGATTGTTTAGATAAGTTTTCTACCTTATCTTTTCCACATACAATCTTGTAAAATCTGTATTGATCATTATTTATTAATATATATATATATATATATATTAAATTTGAAAAGTTTACTTTGTTTGTATTCATCCCCCCCTTCTACAATCTGTTTCTAAATATCTTGTAGACCCTAACGGGACCAACAATTTGGGTTTATGTTGAATTAATACGATACGACTAGTATATGCAAGGATTCATATAGATATACAGAATCCACATACGGGTACAATATAGGATCTTGTGTACTAGGCATGACTCACTATGGGAACGTTTCATTGGATGTCATATGAGTGTTATAGACGTTTCTCATAACCGTACATTTAGTCCTTTGACTTGAGATCATGGAGTTTGCTTTATATGAGTGGTGTACTTTGAGACCGATTCTAATCATCTCGTAACTGCGTGACAGAATGGTTGTTGGGTATATCACATATCACTTAGTTGTACTAGCATGGATCAAGATATAGTTTGTTACTTTTGTATGACGAGAGTGATATCACTAGAGCTCTCGATTAAATGGTATTGAGGAAGTGCATACATGCTCATACTGATAATGATCACACAGTTTGCCTCATGCTTAATTTGGATATCTGAACAAATGGACATAAATGTGTACACTGATAATGATCACATAGTTTGCTGATTAGCTGAATCACCAAACTTTATCATTTGGGTAACAATGATGTATTGTTGGATGATGCTCTTTGTTTATAATTATAAATAAGATTTATAATTATAACTATAAACCTCTTCCCCTAAGCCTTTTTCTTGTGATTCTGACAAAACACAGATCGGAGAAAAATGCTTGTTCCCTCCATCTCTGTCAACTTATAGCGACGATCCTATCTCTGGCTTCTCTTCACATACTTTCCGTCTCCATCTATTCCATCAACTGTCTACCTCCACTTTAGTTTCAACCAGACCAACCTAACCCAATCTAACTCTTACGGTTTGAGTTAGGTTGGGTTGTAATTTTACTTGGGTTGGGTTGGGTTCAGATTTTTCAAACCGCAAATATTGGGTTAGGTTGTTCAAATGCTATAAAACAGACCAACCCGACCCATGTGCAACTCTACTAGGGCATACAGTTCTTGCAAAGATGGATATATGCCAAAGTTTAAGAAATCGTTTTACATCTTTGACACCAAATGCTTCTATTGGTTATGGCTTTTGACACCTAGCCCATCTTATCCACAAGAGTTCAAATATTATAATCATGATAAAACAAGAGAGATAAGAAGCCATTGTCATCAATGAACTCCATTAACAACTCACCACCTAATGTTAGAAGTTAGTTCTTGGCCACTTCTTTAGATGACTCTGCTATCTTAAGTAATGTACCTAATTGTCATGGAACATTAATGCTCGAAGACATTCATACAGTGTGCTCGAGCTGTGGTGTGCCCTTCTTCTAAGTATGAATTTTGATAAAAATTTAAAACGACATTCTACAACTTTGGCACCAACGTTTGTTTTTAGGTTTTTATGTTTTACAAAGTGTATCAATGTGTATTTTCTGGTAGCATTGCTTTATGAAGTTTATCACGTAGGGTATCACATCTTGTATACATAGGATATCACATGGTGCAGTTTCATTATTTTCATTGCCTTACAAAGGGTATCACAGTGTGCATCTTGTATGTATCTTGGATATCACAATGTGCATCTTGTATGTATCTTGGGTATCATAGTGAGTATTGTTTGTATGCATTTCTTTAACAGTGTTAATAATTTTTTAGGTATCAAATTGTGTATCTTGTTATCATGTGGTGATTGCCGAAATAAGGTTCACTAGAGACCGAAGACCATAGACCAGATATCGGAGATAGGAGAGTGGATATTTCTAAAATGTCATTTAATTATAATTTTAAGTCAAAATTACTTAAATTATTAGTATCCAACATTTGATTTGTGGTTGAGATTAGATCTCATGGTTATCACAAACAAATATATTCTTTAAATGATCCCCTATATATACATATATGTGTGTGTATGTGTTAGAAATAATTACGTAACAAATCCCAAAAGTTTGTTGTTGTTTTCATTGTCATGGTTTGTAATTTATTGTTGTCTTTGTCACTGAGACTAAATCTATTAAAATCTTTTATTTAACTTGGGGGTATTTTAGTCTTTTTTTTGGTATATTACATATCTTTTTTCGTATTTTAGTCTTTTTGATTGAATCAAACTATCTTTTTTTTATAATAGATCTAATATATAATTTTTATTATTAGTTTGTGTAATCTTTGGTGTTTTAAGCTATAGTTGGTCGGATTTCGAAAATAAATAGCAATGGAAAGTTCAAGAGAAAAATCTGGTATTTAACGGAAGATGAGAGACCAATGGTGAACACCTCTTAGTGGTAATTCAATTTTGGTCCAATCATTTGTGAGATAAGTGGTTTTTCATGTGGGGGGGGGGGATGTCCATGCACCGCCTCAAATCCCTTCTTCTTTACTTACTATTTATAGTAAATGAGAGGTGATTGAAAAAGGTTTATGGTTTTGGAAAGTAACTGTGGCAACTTATTAAAAGGAAAGGAAGTAGAGCATTCATTTTGGTAAATATGAGTATTACGTTTCTTGTAGTATACTATGTTGTATGACGTTAGTTAGTGGTATATTGGTATCAAAATTAGATTATACCAACTCTATTATAATATTTCATCGCATAAAGTTTCATCCGATAATAACCTTTTATCGCTCATAGTGTTGTCCGATAAGGACCTTCATCGACCAAAGTATTGTCCGGATTGGGCTCTCATCGCTCATAGTGTTGTATGATAAGCACCTTCATCGACCAAATTGTTGTCCAGAGTGGCCCTTATCGCTCATAGTGTTGTCCGATTAGAAACCTTCATCGACCAAAGTGTTGTCCGGATTGGGCTCTCATCGCTCATAGTGTTGTCCGATAAGGATCTTCATCGACAAAAGTATTGTCCGGATTGGCCTCTCATCGCTCATAGTGTTGTCCAATAAGGACCTTCGTCGACCAAAATGTTGTCCGGATTGGGCTCTCGTCCCTCATAGTGTTGTCTGATAAGGACCTTCATCGACCAAAGTGTTGTCCGGATTGGCCTCTCATTGCTCATAGTGTTGTCCGATATAGACCTTCATCGACCAAAGTATTGTCCGGATTGGGCTCTCATCGCTCATAGTGTTGTCCAATAAGGACCTTCTGTGACACCCCAAAATGAGGTAAATAAATAAATTAGAAACCAAAAAGAACAAGGAAAATAAAATAAAATGAGTTTTATTTTATTGGAAAAAAAATATAAACATATTTGAAAATCGGATTAAAATGAAGGAAAATGTTATATTAGGGGTGAAATGTGTAAAGATATCAAAAGTAATAGAGCTAGGGGGCCGAATGCATTTTTATAATAGTTAAGAGTTGGGTCAGATGTTAACAGGTCCAAACCAGAAGGACCTGTTTTGTGAATATTTCAGATCTTCAAATTTCAGAAACATGAAAACGACCACTCCTTTGAAGCTCTTTATCAGTTCAAATTTTCAACTATTAAGACAAAAAAAAAAAAAAAACAGATATATGTAGCCAACACTTTGCTCTACACTTTTACTTAAAGAAAACAGAAGTTTCATCGAGTTTTGAAAGAGAAATCGGAGGTTGAAGTTCGAGTTCGAAAAGCTTCGTTTATTGACGATTGGAGGTAAAATACTCAACCAAATTTCGAGTTCTTTATATGGTTGACTTCGTTTTTAGGTCCTCTATGAAACCTTAGACTTGGGGCTTGACTATAGTTAGTCGGGATTGACCGAGTTGACCAAGGAATGATTTTTGACACGTTTGGCCCACTTGGATTTTAATGATGGAGTCAAATGAAATTACTTGAGGCATATTAGGATGTTCGGATATGAAGTTTTGACTTTAGGTCGGGTCAGATTGACCGTATTTGACTTTTAGAAAAATTACGCTATTAATGAGATATTATGGTATGAAATGTGTAGGTTTTCGGTTAAGAGCTATCAATAGTCAACCTACTCGCAATGAGGTGAGTCTTCATGAGACTTACAATGGGATGTATACCTAAGTATAAATATATTTTCGAGCATTATATGATTTATATGGTAATGTGTACATATGCATGACGTTTCAGTTTACATACATAATATATTTTGCATGTATGTTATTTTATGATCAGTTGCTTGCTATGTATTTATTTTGTTTTCAAATAACTATAACATGTTATTTCATATGAAAGTTTTCTGATCAGTTTTAGCGGGTGAGCATTTGACCAAGTAAGTCACATGACAAGTGACACAACCCCGTAATGAGTGTCTAGATAGGTGCAAGTCGGACAACTCAAGGAATGCCAGTGACTAAATGACTCATACCCGACAGACAATTTATGAGATCTCTTTTCTTTCAGTTTTGCATGTTTTTCAAAAAATGCATACTATTGTACAAAGTTTACAAGTTGATATGTATGATGTGAAATGATATTTACTCACGCAAACCATGAATTCACTGAGCCTTATAAGCTGACTATAGTATGCATCTCAGGGACAGAAGGTTTCAGGTTGGACAAAGAAAAAGAAGGGCATACATAGAGACTTGTCTGGTCCATTTAAGTTCANCTATAGTATGCATCTCAGGGACAGAAGGTTTCAGGTTGGACAAAGAAAAAGAAGGGCATACATAGAGACTTGTCTGGTCCATTTAAGTTCAATATATAGGTGCAATCATCTATGATAGATAAATTTGCAAAGCAACCCGGTATGAGACGGGCTGACATTAAGTTATATATTTATTCTTTTAAAGTCTTCCGCTGTAAACGGTCTAAAGTTTTAATTTAGCCATTATTTTTGGAGTGCTTTTGGAGAATTTGTTTTAGATTACGTAACATTTCTCATGGTTAAAATCTTGGGCGTTGCAAGTGGTATCAGAACAGTAGTTCAAGGGAAATGGGTGATGATCTATAGCCAAAGCTTTAACTGTTAGTTGTAAGAATAATGTCTTGGGTTTAGATATGAATCAATATCAGTATCACAAAGATCAGTATTAGCATAAGATATGTTAGATGCATCATTACACAATGTAAGTAAAGTATGACATTGCACTACAATGCAATAAGTTTAAGTGTAGTTAGAATTGATCTAATTTCTTTCTCTTAGAGATGATTATTATTAAAAACGCAAGTAAGGTACTCAGAAGTAAGCATGTTGAGAGTATGTAAGAACAATAGTATGGGATTAGGCCCGAAGGTTAGACATATAAGTGTTTAGATTTAGAAACATCAAGATTACCTTCCTCTTCAATATCCGTTGGAGTCTAAATGATGAGATTCCTCTTCAATAGCACCCGTAGTTCTAGTCAGAACTTAAGTTGTTTCATATATCTATTTATAGTTGACATCCGTTAGCTTTCAGATATGCATGTTAAATTGGGTATGTTTGTGAAGGGTCATGTACCGAATACCGGTGGCTTAGGCAACACATTGTAAAAACGCATAAATGGTACATGTACCGCGAGGGTTCCTCTGTACACATGAACATTCAGTTTAGTTAAGTAACTTGCACATTCTATTGTCAATGTACATGGATGGCACAGATAGATAGATGACCCCCTACACTACACCAAGAGAGTTAAGATCTCGAACGTATATAGGCTTGAATATTGTTTAAAAACAAATTTCTCAGAGTTTATTTTTTGACAACATATTTATTATTTCAGATCAACTTAAATGTTACATATTTTGAAGTAACATTTGTCCATTTAACTTTAATTTAAAATCATGGGCTTTTAGTAACGCCATATGGGTTGAGAAACACAACAATAACATTATGGGACCTAGTGAGCATATTGTGTGGACCATGCTTTAAGAAGTCGTTATAGTTGTTAGTAGTAGTGGACTCACTTATTTGTTAAATAAGTCTAAGCATGTATAACAACAAAAGTTGATCCCACAACCGTTGAAGAAGATAATCTATAAGAAAAAGAAAACTTAGTGAGTTGTAGAGCAAAATTTCAGTTTTCTTGGTCACATAGTTGACAAGAAGGACATCTAAGTAAAAGCCAACAAACTTAGAGGTCATGTCAGATTTAAAGCAACCAAGATTAGTAACTAGGATAAGTGTTTATATTGGTTACTAATCTATTGTCGAGGATTCATTAAGAGTTCCGTAAGTTGCATATTTTAATGTCAACATTCACCTAGACAACACAGCAAGTTGGATTGAGGTTAGAAGGAATAAGTATTTCAATTACTGGAAGGAAAGGTAAAGTTATGTAAAAATATTTGATGGTTGTCAGAAGTACTAGAAAACACTGTGGTTTTTAGTGATAACTTGAAGTTCGAATTAGACTTAGTATTGATACAATGAGGCAAGTTTGTCGCTTACACGTTAAGTCAACTGTATGAACATGAGAATGTTAATCCGACATATATTGGGAGTTAGTAGCATGGTAATTGCACCTAAGTTTCATAAATATTATCATCATGGCTCAAAGTTTATTTTGTACACATATCACAATAGTTACAAACCCATGTTTAATTAGAAATGGGAAACTTTGGCTAGAGATATTGTTTAACTTTATTAAATAATTATGATGGTGAGATTCATTATCATCCAGGCAAAGAAAGATAAAGATTTGATCAAATTACGAGTTGTAAGGATAGACATCAGATTGAGTTCGAAAGATAAAACTCAAACAATATGGTAAGAAACTCTTTGATCAGAGAATACTAAGAAATAAATAATGACTTACCACCTTGAGTTGCTATTAATAAATTCAGATGAAATCTTGTAACTTTTGGAGCAAAATATGGACTCTAGCATAGTAGATCTCAAAAGTAATGTAATAAGATTTATATAAATCCTTGTGCCTAGAACATATCAATAGGGATAAGATATATAAATTTTTTTTGAAAAAATAAATAAATTATTTTAGAGTGTAAAAAAAAGGGGGGATGCTAAGATGTCAATTAAGTGATAATAAGTCAGAGAAAGCTCCGAGATTTGGTAAGGACTAGTGTATGCCTAAGGGCCTATGTACGAAGTCAAATTAGTAAAACAAACATTGGTTTAAGATCTTTCTAGTGAGGTAAGTGATGCAACATGTGTTCCCTACCATATAGAGAGATGGCAAGGCAAGGTAAAGCATGTACTATAAGTTATGATGCAATACCTCAACAATATTTAGTATGAATGTTATTTAAGCATTAACGTCTTTAGCAACTATCAGTGTATCCATCAAGTATGCATTAGAGTATCAGTAAGGACATTAGTATTGTGTATCATGTTTGATAAAGTATCATGAGTAGTGCTTACCTATCGTCCATCATGTTTGATGAATACTTCCAACAATGTTCAGTTATGGAATGATACATTTAATAATTTCATTTTCAACCATGAAAGTTATGTCTGCATAACTTCTGCATTAGATGCATGAAAGTGTAATAGTCACATACATTACTAGTATGAGTTAAATGACGACATGAGTATAATAGAAATGCATAGTACATGTAAAGTTATGCTAATGGGAGAGTTCAAATCAGGGACAGATGGATGTTAAAGACATCACTTTAGGAGGGCATGATCGTATTATGGTAAGTAAAGTAAATAAGGTCCAAAGTATTTTGAACAAAAGAGTTAGTGTAAGAACTCATAGAAGTAATGAATCAAGTTGGCCAACATAGTTACAAAGTGAACAATCGATATTTTGTGTCGAATTCGAGGAAGTTTTAGCTGATAAGTCACTTGTTATAAGTTTTGGCAAAGTGTCGATGTCATAACAAACTCAGTTATGTAGAAGATACTATTGAAGTATTGGTCAGGAAACGAAAAGATCGAAGGACAAGACTACATCTTTGGACTAGTAATGATATTAAATGAATTGGAACTTCTATAGTTCAAATGTCATGGTGGTATAAAAAAATAGATAAGAACTAAAAATTCCTATCAGCTTAGCCAGTACAATTCTGATGAGGGAATTTCTTAAAGGAGGGGAGATTTGTGACACCCCAAAATGAGGTAAATAAATAAATTAGAAAGCAAAAAGAACAAGGAAAATAAAATAAAATGAGTTTTATTTTATTGGAAAAAAAATATAAACATATTTGAAAAATCGGATTAAAAATGAAGGAAAATATCATATTAGGGGTGAAATGTGTAAAGATGTCAAAAGTAATAGAGCCAGGGGGCCGAATGCATTTTTATAATAGTTAAGGGTTGTGTAAGATGTTAACAGGTCCAAACTAGAAGGACCTGTTTTGTAAATATTTCAGATCTGCAAATTTCAGAAACGTGAAAACGACCACTCCTTTGAAGCTCCTTATCAGTTCGAATTTTCAACTATTAAGACAAAAAAAAAGATATATGTAGCCAACACTTTGCTCTACACTTTTGTTTCAAGAAAACCGAAGTTTCATCTAGTTTCGAAAGAGAAATCGGAGGTTGAAGTTCGAGTTCGAAAAACTTCGTTTATTGATGATTAGAGGTAAAATACTCAACCAAATTTCGAGTTTTTTATATGGTTGGCTTTGTTTTTAGGTCCTCTATGAAATCTTAGTAGCCTTATGTCTCAGATTTTAGTTTTGAATGTTCGATTTTGAGTTTTTTTTACTGATTTTCGAGTGGTTTTAAGACCATAACTTTAAACGAGCGTATGAGACTCAATACTTGATGGTTTTCGTTGATTTTTGTTCCTATGATTAAGAAAAATAATTTTCTTGAGTTTTAGCAAAAGAATCAACGAAAACAGACAAAAACAAGGTTAATCGGCCTGAAGAAGCTGCTGTCGTGAGGTAGCCTTCGCATCTGGTATGAGGCATGGATATGATGGATGTATGGGCTGGTGTTAGGCTTCCTCTTTTATTTACGAAAAATACTTATTGGACTATATTTTAGGCCCTTATTGTTTTAACAAAAGAATGCTATATTTTTTGGGCTTAATTTGAGTACTTAAGTTGTAGGATTTTGTTAATTGACCCAAGGTAATAAATTTCAGATTTAGTTAATTAGTTTATATTAACTAATTAATTTAATTTCTAAATTAGTTAATATATTAAACTGAATTATTATTTAATTAATATATTAATTTATTTGTTTTTTTAAATATTAATATTAGTTAATTATTTATTTTCTAAGGAGGATGCTTATATAAATCATTAAATTGTTTTGATGATTTAAGCGTCGTAATTTGAGTAAAGTAATTATTAAGACGCTTTAATTTAGAGAGATGAGATTATAAGATATGAAAATGTTTTTTTTCGGGACGCCATCGAGTTTTAGACTTGGGGCTTGACTATAGTTAGTCGGGATTGACCGAGTTGACCAAGGAATGATTTTTGACACGTTTGACCCATGTGGATTTTAATGATGGAGTCAAATGAAATTACTTGAGGCATATTAGGATGTTCGGATATGGAGTTTGACTTTAGGTCGGGTCGGATTGACCGTATTTGACTTTTAGAAAAATTACGCTATTAATGAGATATTATGGTATGTGTAGGTTTTAGGTTAAGAGCTATCAATAGTCAACCTACTCACAATGAGGTGAGTCTTCATGAGACTTACAATGGGATGCATACCTAAGTATAAATATTTTCGAGCATTATATGATTTATATGGTAATGTGTACATATGAATGATGTTTCAGTTTACATACATGATATATTTTACATGTATGTTATTTTATGATCAGTTGCCTGCTATGTATTTATTTTGTTTTCAAATAATTATAGCATGTTATTTTATATGAAAGTTTTCTGATCAATTTTAGCGGGTGAGCATTTGACCAAGTAAGTCACATGACAAGTGGCACAACCCCGTAATGAGTGTCTAGATAGGTGTAGGTCAGAAAACTCAGGGAATGCCAGTGACTAAATGACTCATACCCGACAGACAATTTATGAGATCTCTTTTATTTCAGTGTTGCATGTTTTTCATAAAATGCATACTATTTGGTACAAAGTTTACAAGTTGATATGTATGATGTGAAATGATCTTTACTCACGCAAACCATGAACTCACTGAGCTTTATAARCTGACTATAGTATGCATCTCAGGGACAGAAGGTTTCAGGTTGGACAAAGAAAAAGAAGGGCATACATAGAGACTTGTCTGGTCCATTTAAGTTCAATATTTAGGTGCAATCATCTATGATAGATAAATTTGTAAAGCAACCCGGTATGGGACGGGCTGACATTAACTTATATATTTATTCTTTTAAAGTCTTCCGCTGTAAACGGTCTAAAGTTTTAATTTTGCCATTATTTTTGGAGTGCTTTTGGAGAATCTGTTTTAGATTATGTAACATTTCTCATGGTAAAAATCTTGGGCGTTACACCTTCATTGACCAAAGTATTGTATGAATTGGGCTCTCATCACTCATAGTGTTGTCCGATATGTATCTTCATCGATCAAGGTATTGTCTGGATTGGACTCTCATCGCTCACAGTGTTGTCCGAAAAGGATGTTTTGAACTTTAATTATGAAATAGCGGTGTAACCGCGATAGATGAAATGACGGTGTAACCGCGATAAATGAAATGGCGGTTACGATAATTTTATGATAATTTTATCATTTAAAACTCAGGTTTGAACTGTGTTAAAATGTTACGGCAGATTTTACTTGCAGGAGGGAATTTCACTCACTAGACCTTCCGGTCTAACCCTCAGTTATTGTAATAATTTATTTTGCAGGTCATCCAACGTCGAAGGATTAAGACAAAGGGAAGATATGATGGTACGAAAGATTTTGTGGTGTACAGTGATGCCTTGAAACTGGGTTTGGGTTGCGTATTAATGCAATATGGAGCTGACATCAGTAGTTTTTGCTTTGAAACTCTGGGGGCATTACTTGTATGGGACTAAATGCCAAATTTTTACTGATCATAAAAGTTTGCAGCATTTTTTCCATCTAAAAGATTTGAATATGACAAGTACAAATTTACACATTTTTTATGTCAAAGTTACCTTGCAATTAATGTTAAATATATGCTTAAAAAGGGCCAATTTAATTTAAGTTAATCTAACTATATGAGACCATTGAAGTTGAGAAAAAAATGTGTTAATTAGTTGTTTTATGGTCCAAACAGCAGCCAAACAGTCCTGTAGCTGTATCCAAACAGCACTGCTGCAGTAACCAAACATCACTGCTGATGTCTCCAAACAGCAGCCAAGCTGCATCCAAACAGCAGCCAACAGCTGTTGGTGCATCCAAACAGCCTAGCTGCTGCCAAACAATTTGTGTGTCCAAACAGCCCTATTCAGCCCAAAAAGAAGAAAAAAAAGAATGGAAACAGCAACCCATAAGAGGAAGCAGCAGCCCATAAGAGGAGACAACAACCCATAAGAGAAAAACAGCAACACCACCCCAAAAGAGAAACAGTCGGTCTTTGTTTTTGACATCGTGCAGCAGCAATGTGGGCATCGAGAGAGAGAGAGAGAGAGAGAGAGAGAGAGAGAGAGAGAGAGAGAGAGAGAGAGAGACGGGAGATCGTGGAAAGAGAGATGACGATTAAAAGGAAGAAGTCGATTGAGGAGAAATGGAGAAGAGAGAAATCGAGAGGAGGAAAAACGAAACCAGTCGATTGAGGGGTTATAGAAGCTGTCGGCTGGGAAGCAGTAGCAAACAAGAGCTGTCAAGAGGGCTGTCAATTGAGAGGGTTTTTAGAAGGAGAAGCTGTCGATCGAGAGACAGAAACGAACCAGAATTCAGGAAGAACTAGTAAACAAATATTCAGATTTTTGGAGTCGATTTTGGATTTCTCAATTTAAGTTCTTCATGCTCTATTGCTTTCTACCATCAGTAAGTTTAATTTCTGTTTCGAATTAGAATTATGAGTTGCTAATTTTCTGTTTCTAGTGATGGGATTATAGCTAATTTGAATTGAATTTTGTTGAGACTTGTTTAACATTGAACCTTAATTGAATTTTATTTGCGTAATTCTTGTTCAGAATCGTTCTTCATTTTTGGGATTTTGGTTTTGAGAAGGATCCCTTGAATCCTGTAGCCTAAATTTGAATTGCTAGTTGTGATTAGGAATCTGTAATTGTTCTTAATATCCACTTGGTAGCAAATAGTGCATCAATAGACAACCAAGTTCATTGATTTGCATTATAGGATTGTGTAATCTAGCTTAAATGTTCGGGGTTTCCGTTTATTAGTTAGGATTGGTGCTTATTTGTTACTTAAGGCAATTGGTAGGTTGAATTTTACGTCCGTGACTAGAATCAACTTAATCAATTAGGAACTAATCTACCAAGCTTCTCGTGCTAGTTTAATTATAAAGACAAGCGGAGTGTCTGGCACGTGTCGACACTCACGACCGGTCTAAAATCTATTGAGAAAATGTTTTTATACAAGTCAATAATACATGATTTGATAAAGAACTAGTTATACTCATCACTAGAATTTATTCGTTATTGTTTAAAGTTCTCAATTTATTTTGCATATTTAGCTTTTTATAAATCTTCCAACCCCCCCTCCCTTTTATATATAGTGTTTTATTGTTAATGAATTTGCACGCGGTTACGTCTTGGAGTTACGGTTAACACCGAGTCCCTAAGGAGACGACCCTACTTATCCCTATCACAAGTTGTGTTTAGAGATAATAGGCTTATTTTTATAAAATTATATTATTTGCCGGACTCGACACCCGTCAAATTTTTGGCGCCGCTGCTGGGGACTCGGCATGTTTAACTGTTTATGCCAAGATTGTTTCGTGCAGGTTCACCATTGCCAATTGATCCGAAAATTGAGAAAACCGCAAAGAAGCTAAGAAAGCAAGCTAAGCTTCGAAAGAAGCAAGGCGCGTCTACTTCTTCACCGGTTCTCAATATTTGGAAAGATATTGAGCTGTCATCTGATTCAGAAGGCTAAACGGAGGAAGAAGAAGAGAAACCTCATTTTGAGCAAGAAGAACCGGTCATCGAGACCGAAGAGGAAATGGTGAATCCCGAACGCAGTTTAAGGGAATGGGTAGCACCCAATGTCGCCGAACAACCTCTTTGCATCACCTATCCGGTGGAAGAGGTAAGTGCTGAACTTAAAACTGGTTTAAAACACTTACTACCTCGTTTTCATGGTTTAGCTAACAAAGACCCGTACAAGCATATGACCGAGTTCCACATGGTATACTTGGGGATGAAGCCACAAGGCACGACGGTAGAGAATCTCAAGCTGAAGGCATTTCCGATCTCCCTAGTTGACACAGCTAGGGAGTGGCTTTTCTACTTACCACCGGGATCCATCACTACTTGGGCACAAATGGCGAGAAAATTCCTCTACAAGTACTTTCCCGCATCCAAAGCCGCCGGGCTTAGAAGAGAGATATGTGGGATCAAGCAGAAGGACATGGAGTCATTTATACGAGTATTGGGAGCGCTTCAAGCACATTTGTGTAAGTTATCCTCAACAAGGTATTTCTGATGAATTACTAATTCAATATTTTTATGAAGGTTTGCTACCGATGGAAAGAAAGAAGATGGATGCTGCGAGCGGAGGAGCTATAGTGAACAAGACGCCAACTCAAGCGAGGACCTTGATAGATACCATGGCGGAAAACTCCCAGCAATTTGGAGTACGAAGTGACGTTGGCCGAAACGCTAGTGAGGTACATGTTAAATCTTTAGAAACTAAAATAACTGATTTGACTAACCGTGTGAAACAGATTGCCATGGGTAATATGCCTCAAGTCAAGGCATGTGGATTTTGCTCATCAGTGGCACATCCCACCGATGCATTCCCGACTTTACATGAAGAAGAAGAGCAAGTGAACGCCATTGGGGGTGGAAACTTTCAGAACTCAAACAACTGGGTTCCCGACCCTTTCTCGAGCACATACAACCTCGGTTGGAGGTAACATTCGAATCTGAGCTATGCCCCGAGGCAATGACAAGGTCAGCAATTTCAGCAAAGAGGTTCATTCCAGCCGCGTCAACAATTTCAATCTCAACAATTCCAAGCACCGCCAGGCTTTCAACAACAACATCAACCGAAGGCACCATTTCAGCTGGGTGCCCAACATCAAGTGTCACCGCAAGCTCCTAGTGGCTCAGGTATGTCATTAGAGGATGTAGTTAATTCTATGGCTGCTAACATGGTGAAATTTCAACAGGAAACTCAGACAAGTATTCAGGACCTTCAGGCCACTGTTGGCCAATTGGCAAACAAAGGTAAATTGCCATCTCAAACGGAGATGAATCCGAAGGCAAATGTGAGTGCCGTCACTTTGAGAAACGGAAAAGAGCTTCAAGAGGTTGGAAAGAAGAAGAAAGAAAAGGTTCATGAGGAAGAAGATGAGTTAGAAGTCAAGACATCCACTTCGGGTGCAAAGGATGTCAAAGAAGAGGATTCAAAGAAGAAGACACCCGAAGTGATAGTTCAAGCACCGCCATTCCTGAGCCGGTTTGAGAAGACAAAGCGGGAGAACGAAGAGAAAGAGATCCTTGACACATTCCGAAAAGTTCAGGTAAACATCCCTTTATTAGATGCAATTAAGCAAGTTCCTAGATATGCTAAGTTTTTGAAAGAGCTTTGTACAAATAAAAGGAAACTAAAGGGTAATGAAAATATAAGTATGAGTCAAAATGTGTCCGCTGTTTTGCAAAAACAGTTACCACCAAAGTGTAAAGACCCGGGCATGTTTACCATACCTTGTAAGGTAGGTAATGTCTCGATTAATCAAGCTATGTTGGATTTGGGGGCATCAATTAATGTTATGCCATATGCCATTTACTCATCTTTGGATGTACGACCCCTAAAGCTAACCGGTGTGGTAATCCAACTAGCGGATAGGTCTATTTTCTACCCTAAAGGGGTATTAGAGGACGTGCTAGTTCAAGTGAATGAGTTGGTCTTTTCGGCAGATTTATATGTTATAGATATGGAGGAGAAAAATGCCTCCAAGGCCGAAATGCTTTTGCTAGGTAAACCATTTTTGAAAACCTCTAAGACTAAGATAGATGTCCATAGTGGTAGTTTGACCATGGAATTTGATGGCGAGATGATTAAATTTAATATATATGATGCCATGTGATATCCGAGTGATGTTTCATCTTTATGCTTTGTTGATATTATCGAGTCTTTATCTGATACTATGTTTGATCTATCTAAGGAGGATATGTTAGAAGTGATTCTAGACAAGGATTTAACGAGTGGAAGTTTGAAAAAGCTTGCTCAAGAGTACAAGCTTGATGGTGATTTTGCAGAATTGGTGTCCTGGATGGAGAAAGGGCGAGTACCAAAGCGAAGGTATGAAGTCTTTAAAATAGATTTACCCATATCTCACACTAGACTTTTGCCTTCTGTTGAACAGGCACCCGAGCTAGAGTTGAAGACGCTACCACACCATCTGAAGTATGCCTACTTGGGAGATAAAGAGACTCTTCCGGTGATCATATCCGCCACACTATCACCGAAGGAGGAAAGATAGCTTGTGGATGTTTTGAAGGAGCACAAGAGGGCGATTGGATGGTCCATCACCGACATCAAGGGCCTTAGTCCCTCACTTTGCCAGCACAAGATTCTATTAGAGGAGGAGTACAAGCCATTCTGAGAGGCGCAAAGGAGGTTGAACCACCGATGGTGGAAGTTGTCAAGAAGGAGAAACTCAAGCTTTTAGATGCCAATATGATCTACCCAATATCTGATAACAAGTGGGTAAGCCCGGTCCAGGTAGTCCCTAAGAAAACTGGCATTACTGTGGTAGAGAATGCCGAAGGTGAGTTAGTGCCCACCCGTGTTCAAAACGGATGGAGAGTATGTAGTGATTATCGTAAGCTTAATTCATCAACTAGAAAATACCATTTTCCCCTTCCATTCATAGACCAAATGTTAGAAAGGTTAGCCGGTCGTACTCACTATTGTTTTTTGGATGGTTATTCAGGTTTTCATCAGATACCGGTGGCTAGAGAGGACCAAGAGAAGACCACATTCACATGCCCCTTTGGTACATTCACCTACCGAAGGATGCCTTTCGGTCTTTGCAATGCACCGGCGACATCCAACGATGTATGATGAGTATATTTTCAGAATATGTAAAGAATATTATTGAGGTTTTTATGGACGATTTCACAGTTTATGGTGATTCGTTTAGTTCATGCTTAGATAACTTGACCAAAATTTTAAAGAGGTGCATTAAAACTAATTTGGTTTTAAATTACGAAAAATGTCACTTCATGGTCAACCAAGGTATAGTATTTGGTCAAGTTATCTTGGAAAGGGGTATAGAGGTTGACAAGGTAAAGATCGATGTTATTAAATTCTTTCCTTACCTCTCGAGTGTTAGAGAGGTCCGTTCTTTTCTTGGTCATGCAGGTTTCTACCAGCGTTTCATTAAAGACTTCTCGAAGATCACTCGACCCCTTTGTGAACTTCTACAAAAAGAGGTAGACTTTGTCTTTAATGAGGTATGTAAGAGTTCATTTGATTTGTTGAAAGACAGACTTACTTCTGCACCCTATCATCTGACCTCCAAATTGGCAACAACCATTTGAGATTATGTGTGATGCTAGCAATCACGCTGTGGGGGCGGTATTGGGACAGAAAGACGGTAAGAGCTCTTATGTTATCTATTATGCATCACGATCACTTGATAGTGCATAATGTAACTACTCAACCACTGAGAAAGAGTTACTAGCAGTTGTTTTTGCTTTAGAAAAGTTTAGATCTTATCTGCTTGGCACTAAAGTGATTGTCTTTTCAGATCATGCCACATTGAAATACCCGCTCAAGAAGAAAGACGCAAAGCCAAGGTTGATAAGGTGGATTCTCTTACTCCAAGAGTTTGATTTGGAGATTAGAGATAAGAGCGGAGCTAAAAATTTTGTTGCCGACCACCTTAGCCGGCTAGTATTGGATGGAAAGCCAAGCCGACTCACTGATGAGTTTCCAGATGAGCACCTTTTCTCCGTTTCAGGCGAAACCCCATGGTATGCAGACATTGTTAATTATTTGGTTTCAACGAGCTTCCCAAGTGAGTTATCTAGACCCGATAGAGAAAGATTAGGAGAGAGGCTCGTCTCTACATGTGGGACGAGCCATACCTTCGGAAATATTGTTCGGACCAAGTTATCCGGCGATGTGTGCCCCAAGGGGAGTTTCAGTCTGTTTTACAGTTTTGTCACTCCCATGCTTGTGGGGGCCACTTTGGCCATAAGCGCACATACCGGAAGGTACTTGAGGGTGGGTTGTATTGGCCGACCCTTATGCGAGATTGTTTTCGCTTTTGTAAGAGTTGCTAGAGGTGCCAAATGACGGGAAACATTAGTTCCCAGAATCAAATGCCCTAATTTCCTATGCTAGTATGTGATATTTTTGATGTTTGGGGCGTGGAATGGGGCCTTTTTCTGGATCTTGTGGTAATCTTTACATTATTTTAGCCGTAGACTATGTCTCAAAATGGGTTGAG
Organism: Cynara cardunculus var. scolymus; assembly: GCF_001531365.2. NCBI lineage: Eukaryota > Viridiplantae > Streptophyta > Magnoliopsida > Asterales > Asteraceae > Cynara > Cynara cardunculus. Next base: position 4,017,436 of record NC_037536.1, on the reverse strand, counting down.
GCAAAGGCCACTCGAACTGATGATTCTCGTGTAGTTGCAGATTTTGTCAAATCTCACATATTTTCCAGGTTTGGGACGCCTAAGGCCATAATCAGTGATCGAGGCACCCATTTTTGCAACAAGGTCATCGGCGTGCTATTCAAGAAATATGGGGTTATCCACCGCATTATCACCGCTTACCATCCACAGTCAAACGGACAAGCCGAGGTATCAAATAAAGAGATCAAGTCCATTTTGGAGAAGACTGTGAATCCCAACCGGAAAAACTGGAGCTTAAGGCTTACTCACGCTTTGTGGGCCTATCGTTCGGCCTACAAGACACCTATAGATATGTCTCCTTTCCATTTAGTGTACGGTAAACCTTGCCACCTCCTTGTGGAATTAGAGCATAAGGCGTATTGGGCAGTGAAGAAATGCAATATGGATTTGGATGAAGCGGGATTGCATAGGAAGCTTCAAATTCAAGAGTTAGAGGAGATACAGAACGACGCCTACGAAAATGCTCGCATCTATAAGGCGAAGACCAAGGCGTTCCATGACTCTCGTATTTCACGTAAGTCTTTCACTAAAGGTAAGAAAGTTCTCCTATATCACTCTAGATTAAGTTATTTCCCGGTAAGTTAAGGTCCAGACGGATAGGACCTTTTGTCGTTTTAACTGTTTTTGAGCATGGTGCAGTAGAGATACAAAGTCTATCTACGGGGAAGATTTTCAAAGTTAACGGCCATAGGCTAAAGTCGTTCTATGAAGGCTTTGATGGAGGGGATTTAGAGAAGGTAGCTTTGGACACGCCAAGCTACAAGAATTGAACCGAGAATGGTCTAGCCAAAGACATAAAAGAGAGGCGCTGAGTGGGAGGCAACCCACGAATTTCCATTTCTTATTCTTTATTGCTTTCATTTATTTAGTTTGCTTTTAGATTCTCCAATTTCACCCTTGGATTTCTATGTTCTCAGGTTCTTCCCGAATGTTGGACGCTCGAAGAGACGCACCCATCTCCACGGATTCTTACAAAGTCTATCTACGGGGAAGATTTTCAAAGTTAACGGCCATAGGCTAAATTCGTTCTATGAAGGCTTTGATGGAGGGGATTTAGAGAAGGTAGCTTTGGACATGCCAAGCTACAAGAATTGAACCGAGAATGGTCTAGCCAAAGACATAAAAGAGAGGCGCTGCGTGGGAGACAACCCACAAATTTCCATTTCTTATTCTTTATTGCTTTCATTCATTTAGTTTGCTTTTAGATTCTCCAATTTCACCCTTCGATTTCTATGTTCTCAGGTTCACCCCGAATGTTGGACGCTCGAAGAGACGCACCCATCTCCACGGATTCTTACATTGGGAGGTCACTCATCAAATTAGGGGAGTTTTCTGTTCCTTTTCCTTCATTTCTTAGAGTGTCCTCTACTTATTGCATACCTTGAGGACAATGTATGAATTAATTGTGGGGTTGGGGGTTATTTGCATGAATTGGGTATATAAATGGTTTTAGGGGTCAAATTTTTGCTTTTTGCAAATTTTGTGCTTAAATGAGGGTCTTCGTCCATTTTGACAATGTGTTAGCATGGTTTTATTGAGCTTAAATTGTTGATGACGATAAGTTTGGATGCATGTATAGCATGATTGAGCTTGATTGATGGCACTTAGAGTCAATTAGTGGTAGCATATCGGTCAAAGTAGACTATTGCTAATCTCTTGAGTTAGTTTTGAACACCGTGAGACTTTGAGCTTATTTAGATTAAATACTTGATATTAGTCTCAAATTCATTTCTTATGTGATTGCGTCATTCCTAGATGTGCATCTCTAGAACTTGATCTTTCTCTCCTTAAGACTACATGATAACTACATGCTAATAAACATGATAAAGACCATTGTTTGCTCATTATTGTGTTAAACCACTAGCCTTGAGCCCACCCCTTATGTTGTCATTATCCCTTTTGTATACCACTTTGAGCCTTAGCCTATTTCGTTTATCGCCCACATCATAAATTAATCCAAACACGACTCACCCGACTAAGCACCAATGGAGTGATTCCAATGTCCCTTTATACTTGAAAGTAGAATTTGTATGTTGGGGAAGGAAAGAAAGAAAAAAAAAACAAAAGAAAAAAAGAAAATTCAAAAAGAAAAAAAAATATATATGTGAAGAGCAAAATTACATCGTCAATAAAAAATAAAATAGACGACGAAAATGACGATACGGTTGAATATAAGCGTTTCATCTCTATTCCCTATCGTTCGAAAAGGAATGACCTTCAAAGATGGATACAAAAGTCCTTTGTGAAAAAATAAATAAATAAATAAAGTGCGGTTGAGTAGCCGGATTCTCCGTTGGCGTTAGGCCTAGTGTCACTTTTCCTATATATTTCCCTACCGTATCCCAAGCCTAGTTTTTCGTTACACCTTTTAAGACCTTTTGATTTATAAGCATGTATTTTATCCAAGTAGTGGAGAGTGAGAGGTTTTTCAAGCTTATGGTAGATACATGTTAGTGTAGTGACGGATTGAGTGATACACTTTAACCCAAGGAGTGAATCGAGTGTTGCTTCGTTAATCCCGTTCGTGAGAGTTCTTGAGATTAGCTTGCGTCTACTTGAATTGCATGTATACCCACATTTCGATGCTTAGTTGCGAATCTCGAGTTCACATTATGCTATATGTGTTGATGCTCTTGTTAGATTCGATTTTTTATAACTACGTGTTAACTCAAGTCATTGCCGGGACGAACAATGATCCAAGTGTGGGGGAATTTGACAAGTACAAATTTACACATTTTTTATGTCAAAGTTACCTTGCAATTAATGTTAAATATATGATTAAAAAGGGCCAATTTAATTTAAGTTAATCTAACTATATGGGACCATTGAAGTTGAGAAAAAAAATGTGTTGATTAGTTGTTTTATGGTCCAAACAATAGCCAAACAGTCCTGTAGCTGTATCCAAACAGCACTGCTGCAGTAACCAAACATCACTGCTGCTGTCTCCAAACAACAGCCAAGCTGCATCCAAACAGCCTAGCTGCTGCCAAACAATTTGTGTGTCCAAACGGCCCTGTTTAGCTCAAAAAGAAGAGAAAAAAAGAAAGGAAGCAGCAGCCCATAAAAGGAAGCAGCAGCCCATAAGAGGAGACAGCAGCCCATAAGAGGAAGCAGCAGCCCATAAGAGGAGACAGCAACACCAACCCAAAAGAGAAACAGTCGGTCTTTGTTTTTGACATCGTGCAGAAGCAACGTGGGCATCGAGAGAGAGAGAGACGCGAGATCATGGAAAGAGAGATGGCAATTAAAAGGAAGAAGTCGATTGAGGAGAAATGGAGAGGAGAGAAATCGAGAGGAGCAGAAATCTAGAGGAGGAGAAACAAAACTTGTCGATTGAGGGGTTTTAGAAGCTCTCGACTGGGAAGTAGTAGCAAACAAGAGCTGTTAAGAGGGCTGTCAATTGAGAGGATTTTTAGAAGGAGAAGCTATCGATCGAGAGATAGAGACGAACCATAATACGGGAAGAACTAGTAAACAGATTTTCAGATTTTTGGAGTCGATTTTGGATTTCTCAATTTCAGTTCTTCATGCTCTACTGCTTTCTACCATCAGTAAGTTTAATTTCTGTTTCAAATTAGAATTATGAGTTGCTAATTTTCTGTTTCTAGTGATGGGATTATAGCTAATTTGAATTGAATTTTGTTGAGACTTGTTTAACATTGAACCTTAATTGAATTTTATTTGCACAATTCTTGTTCAGAATCGTTCTTCATTTTTGGGATTTTGGTTTTGAGAAGGATCCCTTGAATCCTTTATCCTAAATTTGAATTGCTAGTTGTGATTAGGAATCTGTAATCGTTCTTAATATCCACTTGGTAGCAAATAGTGCATCAATAGACAACCAAGTTCATTGATTTGCATTATAGGACTGTGTAATCTAGCTTAAATGTTCGGGGTTTCCGTTCATTAGTTAGGATTGGTGCTTGTTTATTGCTTAAGGCAATTGGTAGGTTGAATTTTATGTCCGTGACTAGAATTAACTTAATCAATTAGGAACTAATCTATCGAGCTTCTCGTGCTTGTTTAATTATAAAGACAAGCGGAGTGTTTGACACGTGTCGACACTCACGACCAGTCTAAAATCTATTGAGAAAATGTTTTTATACAAGTCAATGATACATGATTTGATAAAGAACTAGTTATACTCATTACTAGAATTTATTCGTTATTGTTTAAAGTTCTCAATTTATTTTGCATATTTAGGCTTTTTATCAATATTCCAACCCCTCAGAATATGAGCCAAAGACGATGGTTAGAGTTGGTTAATGATTATGATTGCGAGATCTTGTATCATCCAAGCAAGGCTAATGTGGTAGCTGATGCGTTAAGCCATAAAGAAAAGAATAGTACAATTAAAGCTACAATATTAAGAGCTGAGTTATTGCCAAGTATTTACGAAAAACTGCAAAGATTTCAAAGCAAAGCTGTGAGAGAAGACAAGATCAAGCAAAAACGACTTGGTGGGGTGTTATCCGAGTTAATAAAAGACAATCGAGATTTGTTGTGTTTTCAGAAAGAGTCTAGGTCCAATGTTATGGTAATATCAGAGAAAGAATTTTGAGTAAAGCTCACAAATCTCATTTTTCTATCCACCCAGGTACGAATAAAATGTATCGAGATACGAAACAATACTACTGGTGGCCGAGTATCAAAAACGATATAGCAAGGCATGTTGATCAGTGTATGACATGCATGCAAGTGAAGATAGAGCATCATTGACCCTATGTTAAGTTGCAATCGTTAGAAATTCCGATTTGGAAATGAGATCACATTACTATGGATTTCATAATCAAATTACCTAGAACACCGAAGGGTTTTGATGCTATATGGGTTATTGTGGATCAATTATCTAAGTCTGCTCATTTCTTACCGATGAAAGACTCGTATTCTATGGGCCGGCTAGCGAAACTGTATATTGATTAAGTGGAAACACATCATGGTGTTTCATTACCCATTATTTCTGATCGAGATAGTCGATTCACGTCTATGTTTTGAAGTGTTTTCAAAGAGAATTGGGTTCACAAATAAAGTTAAGCACGACTTATCATCCACAGATCGTTGGACAAAGTGAACGAACGATCCAAACGCTCTAAGACATGCTTCAGGCATGTGTTATTGACTTTGGAGGATCATGGGATAGTTATTTGCCTTTTATTGAGTTCTCCTACAATAATAGTTATCACTCGAGTATCCAAGCATCACATTTTGAAGTATTGTATGGGCAAAAATGTCGAACACCGTTGTGTTGGAACGAAGTGGGCGAGAAATAGTTGGTTGGACCTGATATCATTCAGTTGACGGCAGACAAGATTAATCAGATTCGTGAATGAGTGCAAGTAGTCCAGGATTGGCAGAAAAGTTGCACTGATAAATGTCGTAAAACGATTGAGTTCCAAGTTGATAATAAAGTGACGTTGAAAGTATCACCCTAAAAAGAGGTTATTCGTTTTGGAAATAAGGGTAAGTTGAGCCCAAGGTATATTTGATCGTTCCCTATCCTTGAACGAGTTGGACAAGTGGCATACAAACTAGAACTTCCTATAGGGTTAAGTGGTATTCATAACACTTTTCATGTATCAAACCTAAGGAAATGTCTAGCAAACCCAAAAGTAGCTGTAGAAATCAAAATGATGAAAAGTTGTGCTATGAAGAGACCCCTGAAGGCATCACGGATTTCAAAGTAAAAGCACTAAGAAATAAATAGATCGGGTTAGTGAAAGTTCAATGGCATTATCATAAGGGGCCGGAAGCCACTTGCGAACCCGAGTTTGAGACGCGTGTAAAATATCCCCATTTGTTTACTTAGTGGAATTCCAGGATGGAATTCTTCTAACGGGAGGATATTTTAATGTTTGGTGTTAAGCTATAGTTAGTTGGGTCTCGAAAATAAATAGCAATGAAAAGTTCAAGGAAAAAATCTGGTATTTAATGGAAGATGAGGGACCAATGGTGAAACATTTAGTCACCTCCTTGTGGTAATTCAATTTTGGTCCAATAATTTGTGAGATTAGTGGGTTTTCATGTAGGGTGGGGGGTGCATGTCCATGAACCGCCTCAAACCCCCCTTTTCTTCTTTACTTACTATTTATAGTAAATGGGAGGTGACTGAAAAAGTTTTCGGGTTTTAGAAAGTAACTTTGGCAACTTATCAAAAGGAAAGGAAACAGAATATTCATTAAGATATTAGGCCAAGGTGAGTTTTTACATTGTTTTGGTAAATATGAGTATTACATTTCTTGTAGTATACTCTGGTGTGTATGATAATAGTTAGTGGTATATTGGTATCAAAATTACATTATACCAACTCTGTTACAATATTTCATTGCATAAAGCTTCATACGGTAAGAACCCTTCATTGATAATAGCGTTGGCCGATAAGGACCTTCATCGACCAAAGTGTTATCCGGATTGGGCTCTCATGGCTCATAATGTTGTCCAATAAGGACCTTCATCGACCAAAGTGTTGTCCGGATTGGGCTCTCATCGCTTATAGTGTTGTCCGATAAGGACCTTCATCGACCAAGAAGTTGTCTGGATTGGGCTCTCATTGCTCATAGTGTTGTCCGATAAGGACCTTGTCTGGAATGGTCTCTCATCACTTATAGTGTTGTCCAATAAAGACTTTCATCGACCAAAGTGTTTTCCGGATTGGGCTCTCATTGCTCATAATGTTGTCCGATAAGGACCTTTATCAACCAAAGTGTTGTCTGGACTGTACTCTCATCGCTCATAGTGTTGTCCGATAAGGACCTTCATCGACCAAAGTGTTGTCCGAATTGGACTCTCATTGCGCATAGTGTTGTCAGATATAGACCTTTATCGACCAAAGTGTTGTCCGAATTAGGCTCTCATCGCTCATAGTGTTGTCCGATAAGAACCTTCATCGATTAAGGTATTGTCCGGATTGGACTCTCATTGCTCACAGTGTTGTCCAAAACTTATGTTTTGAACTTTAATCATGAAATGGCGGTGCAACCGTGATAGATGAAATGACGGTGTAACGGCGATAGATGTATGATACTGTTATCATTTAAAACTCAGTTCTGAACTGTGTTAAAATGTTACAGAAGGTTTTGCTTGCAGGAGGGAATTTCACTCACTAGACCTTTCGGTCTAACCCTCAGTTATAGTAACAATTTATTTTGCAGGTCATCCAACGTCGAAGGATTAAGACAAAGGGAAGATATGATGGTACAGAAGATTTTGTGGTCTACAGTGATGTTAGTGGTCCTATAAAATATATAATAATTTGGTCTCTAATGAAGGAAAAAAAATACTCTTATATGAGGGATGGTCAACGTCTTGCACTTGAACGATGTTAGTGGTAGAAATCAAACTCAAAAAGTAAAACTATATTGACCAAAAATATATAAAAAAAACTAGTTGTATTAAAATTATTTATTATAAACAATAACAAAATAATATAATTTTTTGATCTATTAACGTTTGTATCAAAAAATCTATAGTTTTATTAAATAAAAAGGATAAAAATACCAAAAAAAATATACTTAATAAACCCAAAAAAATCAAAAAGATTAAAATACCTCTAAGCTGATGGAGGAGTTTTAACATATTTAGTCTCAGAGACGAAAACAGTAATAAATTACAAACTATAGGGATGAAAATGACAATCTTTTTGAAACTACAAGGACAAAAATTGTAGTTTACCCTAAAAATTATATCAAATAAATGATAATTTTATTCTCTATAAATTAACCCCAATGTTTTATATTTCTTTTTGAGATTTTTTAAGAGTTAAGATTTTCACATGAAATATTATAAATAATTTAACTTGTGTGTTGTTTCACAGTGTGAAACACTAATACATTGTTGACCTGTAAAATGACAAGCAATCTCAATATGCTCAGTATACTCGTGAAACACATCATTTTGAGCGATGAATGGAGCTACGGTTATCACATTTGATAATTGCAAGGGATGACTGACGTGCACCATTTCAAGTAGAAGCCATCACAACAACACAATTTTTGAGTGATGTCAAGAAGAGCATGATCTTCAGCTTTAGTGTTGGAACAGAAAATAACTTAGAAATAATAAATTATATTATTGGTCTCTGTAGTTTTAGTAGACTGTATGGGGGAGACAATGGAGTAAATTACATTATTTGTCCCTATGGTTTTAATAAAAAGTAGAGTAAATTACATTCTTGGTTCCTGTCGTTTTAATAGAAAATAAAAATAAAGTATTTCACAGAGAACCGACAAGGAATTCCATTAATGACCGGCCGTTTTGATTCTTTGGAACAACTCGTGGAAGTGCTAGTGTGGGACAATCCACTTTGACTCGTTTTTATAGTTTACACACTTTTGTTTTAATGACTAAAATACCCCTCTAAACTAACTAAATTAACAAAATAATTTAGATGGAGTTAGAGCTAGGAACCCAATGTTATACACTGAAAACCACGGGGATATAATTTACAAATCTTTCAAAGTAGAGACCCAATTTGTCATAATATATAAAACACGTGGACCAATCATGTAATTTACTCTAAATTTCATGTTCTACTCCATCCTATCATAGAAGTATATTTCTATTTCCAAATTATAAAGTTATAACTTTTTTCTAAGGGAATCTACAAAAACTGGATGAGAGAAATCATTGTAATAAAATTGAGTTTATAAGACGTTTAAATATTTAAATGTTATAATAGAGTATTTAATGTTTACGTTTATATGATTAAAAGATAAAGCGTCAGACGAAGGATCGTGTGAGAAAGAAAGTTAAGGTGAGAAATGTAAGGAGAGATCTAGACGTGGATCACCTTTAATCTCAAATCCACTCATGAATTGCACTTGATACGTGATTGATCCAATGAATCTTGGTCCATCTCATTTCGGTGCATTTTATCCAAATATGCATCCAAGGATGTGGATCCCTTCTTACGTTTCTCACCTTAACTCTTCTTCTCAATAGAACTCAACCCTAAAGCATCATCTAAAAATGTTACAATAAGTTTATAGGATGTTTTTGGGAGTCGTTACAAGTTTTTTAGGATCTTTTTAAAATAAAATATCGTATTGGCTATTTTATAGGACAATATTAGAAAAAGTGTCTTATAAACACAAATATTCTATAAAAAGGACACATCTCAAAAGTATCATGTAAAATAACTAATACGACATTTTCTGTTAAAAAAATCATAAAACTTGTTACGACATCGAAAAACATTTTGTAAACTTATTATAACACTTTTAGATAAGTCACTTTAGTCTTTGGACTTGTAAAACATTCTATTAAGACATTTAACCTTATGGCGTTAGCTCAACTGACAAATAAAGCTTGAGCCTTTGAGGATTTTCCTAACTCCTCTCCAAGACCCTTGAAAGCAGTCGAAGTGTGCACAAACTGTCCGAACATCAACGATAACAAAAAAAAACATAGTACACGTCCTATAAAATCGATTTTATTATAGTAAACCAAACGAGTAGGAGAGTTGTAATCGCATGTCCCATCAAATCATTATGTCCACATGAAGGCCTCCCAAACTTCATAACAAAGTCAAGATATTGACTTAAGTCGTCCTCCCTCCTAAACCATACGGCATGGTTGAAGGGACCAACTTTAAAGACAAAATTGACTTGTTAATTATAGTTGGTTGTTCTAACGAGTTATGAATCTAGAAAAACAAGATGATTTAGGCATCTTAGTGTATGGAAAAAAAATCTAAAGTCCAATAATTCATTACGGAATGAGATTTGGATTAAAACGTTTTTGAATTATTCGGTTTTCGAGTAATTAGAAAAATCTTTAGTAAGGGGACGTTTACTAAACACTTACTTGGTAACTGCTTAATGTAACATCTAATTTTTAATATGCCCAAATTATTTGCTAAGTATATTTAATTATTGGGTTAAAGAGAACTTATGATTTAGTGGGAGTTTAGGTTTGAAATTTTAGAATTATATTTCTTAGGAGTATATAAGAGGATTAGGGAAAATTTTACGTCAAATAGATATGTAAAACTGATTTTCTTGGGATATCTTTTCTAGAATATTGTTGTTGGATGTTATAGATTATCTTTTTATAAATGTGTAGGCGAAAACCTCATAGAAAACGGAGGTCCGAACGAAAAGTTATGAATAATTTAAGTGTTGATGATCAAAATGGGTACCTAGCTGGGCCAACCCGACCCAACTCGAGTTTTAGCGTTATAAATTGGAGTTTTGGCCCATTTTTCTTGTCATTTAAGTCCAGAACTCACACACACACTAGAGGTACGATTTTCACACACATAGGCTTGATTCAACTCAAATCAAAGAGGAAGTACAAGATCTTTGAAGGATTTGATCATCAAGTAAGGTATAATCTATTTTTGCACTTGTTTTTGGTTGACATTCTTGTTATATCGATTGCATGTTGAGTTAGAGTTAGGGTTTCATATGGGTTTGATCTTAAGTGTATAAAATGAGTGCATTTTAGTGTTTATGGCATGAAATGATCATTAGATTCAAGAGATTATCAAGATTTATGCAAGTTCATCATATGAACTTTGACTTGATTAAGTCAATGATTTGGGAGATAATATAAATAATAAAATAAAGGTTGGATTTTGGTTGTTTATGTCAAATATGTTATATTAAGTTGAGATTCAGAAGTTGGAATAGTTTGGAATCGAAATGGTTTGAGAAAAATGTTTGAAAATGAGAATTTCGACTTAAGAATGCATTGAAAGTATGCAGACTTTAAAAATCTGTATAAAATCGTAAAATAATCCAAATGATGTGAGGCCAATTTCCTTAGTTATATAATTGAGTCTATTTTATTTCTTATTTATATGATCAATGCATGAATTCGAGTTTAAAATGGGCAAAACAGTTCTGCATGAAGCAGCTGTACTTAGAAATCTAAGTAAAATGTTCAAATAGGATGTGTATATCATGAGTTTCTTATATTGATTGCTTATGAGATTTTGTACATTTACTCCAGGGGGTAATTAGGACATGTTTTGATACTTTGGAAGCAATCTAAATGTGGTAGAATGGACTTGCTTTGTGAGCTCTATTCGAAGTTTTTCGGTATTATACGGTTGCCCAGTGAGTTATATAGTTAATTCTTACATGTTAATTTGAACATATATATTTTCACACGAATGTTTTTGGTCTTGAATTGATTCACACAATCTTGACTTGTCTTTGATTTCGTCTCTTGAATCTTTCCATATTACTATCTCGGTACATCGGTTTGCTTCCCGGATTCGAACTCGTTGTCTTGTTCCTTGAATTGTATGCCATAGTACGGGTACTACTTCATGTGGCACGCCGGAAGTTTATGGTGAAGTCAAGATCCTGGGTTGGACGGGAGAGACTTTCTGCGGTTGTGAATACTCATTGCTCGAAGAGGAGGAAGAGCAATGAGTAGGGAGCCTTGGCACATACCCGGTAGAGGAAGGCGGGCAGTGCGAGGTTTCCCGTAATGTACGGTTCTGATTTGGACTTTGGCATGAGCCCGGGAGGTGAAGGACGGGGTGATGCACTGTCCTCGTTATGTATACCGATTCGATCTCTTGCTTCTTGATATTTATTGGTATTCTAACGTTGCTGAATATATTTGGTTGTTGATCCTGTCTCCTTGTTGTATTGAGCATCAATGGTATGGTATACTATGGTGATTTGAATATGGAATTCTTTGATCTTAGCATCCGGTACGTAATTGTTCACTCGGTTTCTTGTAAGTCTCGGTTTGCATCTGGATGATATCTTGAACTCTTTTATTGATAAGAGTTTATTATGTATGTTTATAAACATGTGCGATATTGATATGTAATACTTAACTATTTAAGTCACTAAGTGTTGGCTTACCATTTAAGTGGCAACCTCTCTCAGAAAAGAAGACGGACAAAAAGAAGGAACCCGTTGTTTGACTTGAAGATTTATCGGGGAACTTGAAGATATCAATCTTGTTTTTGGTAAATTGTAGCTTATTACGACATCTCATAGATGTAGTAAGTATATCTTATATATAGTCTTGTTTCGGTTATAAATATGTCCCGTATACTTTTGCTACATAATTCGAGTTGTGAGTAAAAACTCCGTTATATCCGGTTTGGAATTGTGTTTTGGGTGATTTTATCACTAAAATAGAATGGATATTTTGAAGTTTTCTGGAAAATTAATATCCCATATTTTGAGGTTAGTTAATGTTATGCCCAGATCTGTATGTTTCCAAGGGTTGGTCCATTTTCATCGCCTCTGGTCCATTTTCATCGCCTCTGGACCAATTCATCGCCTCTGGTCCATTTTCATCGCCTCTGGACCAATTCATCGCCTCTGTTTCATTTTCATCGCATCTGGACCAATTCATCGCCTCTCGTCCATTTTCATCGCCTCTGGACCAATTCATCGCCTCTGGTCCATTTTTATCGCCTCTGGACCAATTCATCGCCTCTGGTCCATTTTCATCGCCTCTGGACCAATTCATCGCCTCTGGTCCATTTTCATCGCCTCTGGATCAATTCATTGCCTCTTGTCCATTTTCATCGCCTCTGGACCAATTCATCGCCTCTGGACCAATTCATCGCCTCTGGTCTTCTTCCAGACTTAGTCATTTCAGCAGCCTCTGGTCCATCGCCTTCCTCT
>NC_037536.1:3994046-4004733 GCF_001531365.2 Cynara cardunculus var. scolymus | reverse complement strand
GGACCAATTCATCGCCTCTGGTCTTCTTCCAGACTTAGTTATTTCAGCAGCCTCTGGTCCATCGCCTGCCTCTGGACTAATTCATCGCCTCTGGTCTTCCTCCAGACTTGGTTGTTTCAGTAGCATCTTCAGATTTTCCATCCTTGGCCCCGATTGCTTTGACAAAACTTTTAGAATAATTAGGATCAATTCCTAATAATCAATAAATTATATTTTATTGGAGATTTTATAAAAATTGGTAACCTGGGGTTTGCTCGAGCCTGATGTTACAGATATGGTATCAGAGCTGTGGTTTGAGTGAACTGGATATCATTAGTGATATTCGGACTCAAACTTAGGTTTTGAGATTGTATAGTGACTAGGTTATGATTATATGGGATATAGACCAATAGGAGAGACCTAGGATTGTTGGGGTATAAGGGATAGAATATTATTTGCCCCCTATATATATGTATTATAATTACAGTGCGATATCTGAACACGATGCATCTTGCAACGCGCCGGTTACTCAAGAAATTGGGGATGACAACCTCAACTTAGAAAGGAATGTCTAAGAAAATGTGGACAATGACGACGAAACCCAACTATCACCTCGTACTGAGAGATTATTAATAATAATGAATGATCAAACACGGGCTGCTTTACGAGAACAAATAATAGAGTTTGAAAGAAAGTTAACTGAAGTGCAAAATCCAGTTAATGCTCAGAATCTGGTTGACCAAGGACCGAAGCTGGTTAATGAAGACGTACCCAAACCAAAGTCGGACCGGACTTCATTTAAAACATTTAGAAGCAGTGGGGCTACAGAGTTCTCGGGACAGACGGACCCAGTACTTGCAATGCAATGGGTCGAAAACACTGAAAAGGTATTCAGGATTGTTTACGTGCAGGAGGAGGATAAAGTACGTTATGCTACAGCGACATTTACTGATCGTGCACTCACTTGGCGGAACGCCACATATCGATCAATGGATCCTAATACTCGGGATAGAATGACATGGGAAGAGTTTCAAGTGTTTTTCTTCAAACAATACTGTCCGGATGATCTGAAACAAAAGCTTGAGAAGGAATTCTTAGAGCTCAAATAGGGATCCATGTCGGTGATTGAATATGAAACAGAGTTTAGTCGGAAGCTTCAGTTTGCCCAGCGGTTTGTACCAAGTGAAAAAGACAAGATTAATCATTTCGTCAACGGTTTTCGACGGAATATTCGTGATTTTGTCACCAATCGCGACATACCTTCATTTGCCAAAGCAGTTGAGTATGCAAGGAAAAGGGAGCATGATCTGAGTCTCCCTGATGATTTTGATGTACCGGAGAAACGATCGAGAGTTGAGAGAACCTTCTCGACCCCGACATCTAAACATCTCGATTCTTCAAGTCGAGACAAACTCAATCGCATAATACACCACATACTACCTCACAGGCTATACAATGCAGTCGAATACGCCCCGGAACTGCAACCGATATGGCAAGAATCACCAGGGACGATGTAGTGATGATCAAACTTATGTACGATGCTCCTGTTGTGGTGAAGCTGGGCACATACGAACTCAGTGCCCTCAAAGAGAAAAGACATGTTATAATTGTGGTGTGTTAGGTTATCGTATGCGAGAATGTATAAAGAATAGACTGGAGGAAAGTAAGGGGTCGGTACAACAACCGATACAACGACCGATACATACAGCGGGGGCTTCGACCAAAAAGGAGGAGGTCCCAAAACCTCATGCCAGGGCATTTCAAATTACCGCGAAGGAAGCCATGAACGATCCCGATGTTGTTATGGGTATATTTCTTGTTAATTCTTATCCTGCTCGTATTTTATTTGATTCTATTGCAACAAATTCTTTTGTGTCAAATGATTATGTTCATTATATTGAATCCGTGTCTACTATGCTTGAAAAATCTTTCACTATTGACACTAATAGCGGAGTACCATTAGTTGCTGATAAGGTATTTAGATGGTGTACATTGCTTTTAGATAACTATCAATTTCTTATTGATCTCATTCCAACTGATATACATGGATTCGACGTTGTTATTGGTATGGATTGGTTGGCAAGGAATCAAGCCAACATCATATGTTCACAACGAATGAATCGAATACCAATTAGCAAGGGGAATTACCTATACATTTACGGGGAGCGGCCTGTGATCGACATAAAGGTAATCTCTATGCTAAAAGCTCGTCATGATCTAAACAAGGGTTGCTCAATTTTTCTAGCCTATGTTATGGATGCGGCGAAGGAATTAAAGAAGATGGTGAAGGACGTTCCTATTGTTTGTGAATATCCAGATATATTTCCGGATGATCTGCCTGGATTGCCACCCGATCGTCAAGTAGAATTTCGTATAGACTTGATACCGGGTGCAGCTCCGATAGCAAAGACACCGTATCGTCTCGCACCTGTGGAAATGAAAGAAATGATGAAACAACTGTAGGAATTATTGGACAAGGGTTTTATCCTACAAGGCACATCTCCTTGGGGTGCTCCAGTCCTGTTCGTTAAGAAGAAAGACAGAACTTTTCGGATGTGTATAGATTACCGTGAGCTTAACAAGGTAACTATAAAGAACAAATATCCATTACCGCGAATTGACGATCTTTTTGATCAGTTGCAAGGAGAGAGATATTTTTCTAAAATCGACTTACGGTCTGGCTATCACCAACTCAAGGTACGGGAGGACGATGTACCCAAGACTGCTTTTCGGACCCGTTATGGGCATTACGAATTCCTCGTAATGCCATTCAGACTTACAAATGCACCTGCAGTGTTTATGGACTTAATGAATCGAGTATGCTATCCTATGATCGACAAGTCTATGATCGTATTCATCGATGATAATTTGGTTTACTCAAAGTCCGAAAACGAACACGCTACACACTTACGTCAAATGCTAGAATTGTTGAGAAAAAAACGACTCTATGCAAAATTCTCGAAATGTGAATTTTGGCTTCGCCAGGTACAATTCTTGGGGCATACCGTATCCGGAGAYGGTATTTCTGTAGACCCAGCCAAGATCGAAGCAATTCAAGAATGGGAGCAACCAAAGAACGCTTCGGAAGTTTGGAGTTTTCTGGGTCTGGCAGGGTACTATCAACGATTTATCAAGGACTTCTCTAAGATCGCAGTACCAYTAACCTCTTTGACTCGTAAAGATGCTAAATTTGAATGGAATGAGGCCCAAGATCAAGCATTTCAAACTTTAAAGGAATGTYTGACACATGCGCCTATACTTGCTCTACCTGAGGGTAACRAAGACTTTATAGTRTATAGTGACGCATCTCGACTTGGTCTTGGATGTGTCTTGATGCAGCGAGGCAAGGTGATTGCATATGCTTCTCGCCAATTGAAAGATTTTGAGAAGAACTACCCTACTCATAACCATGAATTAGCAGCGGTGGTATTTGCTTTGAGGCTTTGGCGACACTATCTCTATGGTACGAAGTGTCAACTTTATACTGACCACAAGAGCATAAAGTATTTATTTAATCAACAGACGTTGAACACGCGTCAACAACGTGCTATGGAACTCATCAAAGATTACGACTATATGATACTATATCATCCGGGTAAAGCCAATGTAGTGGCAGATGCTCTGAGTAGGAAGACGCGTTCTGGACTTCTATGCTACTCTATCATCCACATGTCGGTTAAAAATAATCTATTTGATGATATTCAGAAATGGCAGATTGAGGCTTTGAATCCTGAGAATGTTAAAATAGAACGAATGGTAGGATACATTGATTCTCTCTCTGAAGATGGACGTGGCTTGAAGGTCTTTAAGACCCGAATCTGGGTCCCCAAACTTGGCGGCATGCGAGATGTTATTTTAGCAGAAACACATAAGTCACGATTATCGATACACCCAGGGAGTACCAAAATGTACCAAGATCTTCGTTTAGATTGCTGGTGGCCTGGGATGAAGACTGATATTGGACGTTATGTTGAGAAATGTACCACATGTTTACAAGTAAAGGCTGAACACCAGAAACCATATGGTAGTTTACAGCCTCTTGAGGTACCGATGTGGAAATGAGAGGAATTAACGAAGGATCTGGTTACTAAACTACCGAAGACCCAACGTCAACACGACATTATTTGGGTTATAGTTGATCGATTGACCAAATTTGCATTGTTCTTACCTGTCCGAGAGTCTTACTCTATGGATCGATGGGCGCGGTTGTACATTGATGAAGTTGTCTCGCGACACGGTGTACCAGTGAAGATTATCTCTGATCGCGACTCTCGATTCACTTCTAATTTTTGGACTAGATGTAACGCCCCAACCCACACATTGCATGTAATACATATTTCATACAAAGAAAATACATATTATTATCTCATTCAGGTCCCTTAGTACAAGAATCTAACATGACCAATTACAAGGTCCAAAATTTCGAATTACATTACTTGTACTAATTAGTCAAAACAGATCTTCAAGCAGAAGCGCATAAAGGAAAATATTACACCTTCCCCTTACTGTCTGAACCTCCTGCAACACATAGTTTAAAATCACAAAACAAGGGTTAGACCGAAATGTCTAGTGAGATACCTTATTCATGTCATTGCAGGGTGAAGGATCACCAAAACCTTTATAAAAACAACTATTCATAAATATAACAAATATATGAATACACAAGAACATAATACCAGATCTTTTCCATTTATCAAGCAAATCATTTTGCTTATTCAAATCTCATAATTCTGAACCAATCAGGTTCCACATAATGTCACTTTTAAACATTTTCTTAATCAACAAGGTTATTTCAAAGCTTTAGGCCAAACCTGACATTTTCTCCTCAATAACATCCAAACTATGAATTCAATAAGAACCTTGATCCTAACTCTTTAAGTCACAAAGAAATAAAGACTCCGGACCACGGTAATCTTAAAGGATATAATAGAATGAGTTATAGCATATAACATACACACAAATGCCACCCTTATATCCAAAGGTACACCTCTCCTTGATATGCCACCCTTATCCCATGGTACACCTCTCCTTGATATGCCACCCTTATCCCATGGTNCCCTTATCCCATGGTACACCTCTCCTTGATATGCCACCCTTATCCCATGGTACACCCCTCCTTGATATGYCAYCCTTATTTCCTCATTAAAATTATTTTCACATAATAATTTCAAATAAACCCCAGCCATTGAAATTATCATCAATACCAAAATTTTGCTTTTCATGATAAAATAATATTTCCATAAAAAAAATATTTTTAACACAATCCAATCAACAATCCGGTCAAGCATCGTCCGTTTTAAACACTTAGAAAAATAAATTTCAACCTTGTCCGGATATCAAGTCCGGACAATACACCGCATAAGCTTTGATCGGTTTAACACTTAGAAGCAAAAATCATCTTTGTCCGGATACAAGTCCGGACAATACCCCGCCCAAGACTTGACAGGTTTAACTACACCGTTCAACACTTAAATATAGTTTAACAATCTTTGTCCGGATTCAAGTCCGGACAATACTCCGCCCAAGACTTATCTGGTTTAACTAATCCAGACAATAAGTCGCTCAAGGCTTATCCAGTTTAACTAATATCCGGCCAATAAGCCGTTCAAGGCTTGTCCTGTTTAAATTCTTATCCGGTTACTCTTCGTCCGGATAAACACTTAAACAAAAATATGCAAGGTTTCTTCCTAAAGAATAATAACATGAAATATGCAATTAAAACCAGTAGTAATTTTATGCAAAAAGGTTTAGTAATCACTCACCTTATCAAGCTTTTGAAACCAAATATTTGCAATCAACTTGAAATCAGCTCTTTTGCAACTTAGCACAAGCAATCCGTACAACACTTCTCTTTAAAACACTCAATCTTCTCAAAATAGCAGGGAAAGGTAAATGAAGAGACTCAACCCCTTTTATACCTTCCAAATATGGAAGGTCGGCTAAAACCGCCTTCCCTCCTCCCTTCCACCTCATGCTTAATTATGCACACACATGCACACACACATACATACCTTTTCCATGCATGCATTACATGCATGCACCCAAATATTATATATATATATATACACACACATATATATATACATAACAAATTAATACACAAATTTTCATACCGGCATGTATCAATTATCATGCTATCACGTAATCATTTAGTCGAATAATCACACATTAATTACCTTGGGTAATAACCAAGATCCGGTTATTACATTATCCACCCCTCAAAAGAATTCCGTCCCGGAATTCCTTTAATCAAAAAGCCATGGGTATTCTGATCTTATCTTTGACTCCAATTCCCATGTCGCTTCCGGTCCTTTGTGAAACTTCCACTGAACTTTAACTAGACTTATCTCTTTGTTTCTCAATACCCTAATCTTTTTGTCAATTACGGCTTCTGGAGCTTCTACAAAATTCAATTTACTGTCTAATTGAATCTCTGTCAAAGGTACAGCTAGATTCGTATCAGCCAAGCATTTTCGCAGGTTCGACACATGAAAAGTGGTGTGAATCCGACTCAGCTCTTCTGGCAGCTCTAACTGATATGCTACTGGCCCAATTCGCTTACATATTCTGAATGGCCCTACATACCTTGGACTGAGCTTTCCTTTCTTTCCAAATCTGATGACACCTTTCCACGGCGAAACTTTTAACATTACAAAATCACCTATACCAAACTCAATCGATTTTCGACGATTATCTGCATAACTTTTCTGGAGATCTTGTGCAGTTTTTATTCTCTCAAGGATCTGTTCGATCTTTTCAGAAGTTTCTTGGACAATTTCAGGACCTGTTAGCTGTTTTTCACCCACCTCATTCCAACACAATGGCGTCCGACATTTACGTCCATATAACACTTCATATGGTGCCGCTTGAATACTGGAATAGTAACTATTGTTATATGCAAACTTTATCAATGGCAAATGATCTTCCCATGATCCTCCGAAGTCAATAATACATCTTCTCAACATATCTTCGAGAGTCTGAATAGTTTTTTCACTTTGCCCATCCGTTTGCGGATGATAAGTTGTACTTAACCAAATTTCAGATCCCAAAGCCTTCTGTAGTCCTTCCCAGAACTTGGAAGTAAACCGACTATCTCTATCAGAAATAATGGACAATGGAACACCATGTCTAGTAACAATTTCTTTGATGTAAATCTGCGCTAACTTTTCTAAAGAGTATTTTTCTCTTATCGGTAGAAAATGCGTAGATTTAGATAAACGATCAACAATTACCCAAATCGCATCATACCCCTTTGGAGTTCGAGGTAACTTCATAATAAAATCCATGGTAATGTGATCCCATGTCCATACAGGTATCTCTAACGATTGAAGACTTCCATACGACTTCTGATGTTCAATCTTAACCTGTAAACATGTCAGACACTGTTCCACATATCGAGCTATRTCTCTTTTCAATCCTGGCCACCAATAAAAAGGTTTTAAATCTCGATACATCTTATTGGTACCTGGATGGATAGAATATCGGGATTTATGACTTTCATTCAATATCATACTTCGGACATCTCCAAAATATGGTACCCAAATTCGTCCTTGAAAGCACATAAGTCCTTCATCATTCTGTTCCAAGGTTGAGATCATTTTACCTAACTTTTCTGTTTTAACAAATTCTTCTTTCACAGCTTCTTGTTGGTACTTCTGAATTTCCTTACGAATATCAGGAATCAAATTCATTCTCATTGCTATAGTTTTGATGGTTCCACTCCTTTCCTTTCTACTTAAAGCGTCCGTTACCACGTTGGCTTTTCCTGGGTGGTAAAGGATTTCACAGTCATAATCATTGACAAGTTCAATCCACCGACGCTGTCGGATATTTAAATCTTTCTGGCTGAACAAATGTTGTAAACTCTTATGGTCAGTATAAATCTAACATTTTGTTCCCAGAAGATAATGCCTCCAGATTTTCAGTGCAAATACCACTGCAGCTAACTCCATATCATTGGTTGGATATTGTTTCTCATGTTCTTTCAATTGTCTTGACGCATAAGAAATCACTTTTCCTCTTTGCATTAGTACACATCCCAATCCTAACTTTGAAGCATCGCTGTATACTACAAAGTCTTCAGATCCATCTGGTAGAGTCAACACTGGTGCGCTACAAAGATGATCCTTTAATAGTTGGAAAGTTTCTTGTTGTTCTTTTTCCCACTGAAATTTAACATTCTTTCGAGTCAATTTGGTTAATGGCATGGCTATTTTAGAAAAGTCTTGAATAAACTTTCGGTAGTAACCTGCCAAACCCAAAAAGCTACGAACTTCAGACGGAGTCTTTGGAGCTTCCCATTTTGCAACTACTTCAATTTTCATTGGATCAACTTGTACTCCGGTTTCTGAGATAACATGACCCAAAAATTGAACTTCTCTTAACCATAATTCACACTTGGATATTTTAGCATACAACTTTTCTCTTTTCAACAATTCCAGTATCAGATGAAGATGTTTTGCATGTTTTTCTTCAGTTTTAGAGTATATAAGAATATCATCGATAAATACAATAAATAATTTATCAAGATATTCCTTACATACCCTATTCATCAAATCCATAAAAGCTACAGGTGCATTAGTTAAGCCGAATGGCATAACTAAGAATTCGTGATGCCCGTACCTTGTTCTAAATGCTGTTATGGCAACATCTTCTTCTCTGACTTTAAGCTGATGATATCCTGACCTCAAATCGATTTTGGAGAAATAACTTGCTCCCACTAATTGATCAAACAAATCATCAATCCTTGGTAAATGATATTTGTTTTTGATTGTCAACTTATTCAATTCACGATAGTCTATACACATTCGCATAGACCCATCCTTCTTTTTAACAAATAAGACCGGAGCACCCCAAGGTGAAGTGCTAGGCCTAATAAATCCTTTATCGGTTAAATCTTTTAATTGTGCTACTAATTATTTCAGTTCTGATGGAGCTAAACGGTACAACGCCTTTGCTACTGGTGCAGCTCCTGGTATAAGATCGATTCRRAATTCAATAAYTCTATCTGGTGGTAATCCAGATAAGTCTTCTGGAAAGACTTCTGGATATTCACTAACAATCGGAATCGATTCTTCCTTTCTCTTCTCTTTCTTTAGATCAATTACATATGCCAAACATCCTTGGCACTTCTTTCGAATACTTTTCTGGGCTTTCATTACTGACAAAATACTGGNCTTTCGAATACTTTTCTGGGCTTTCATTACTGACAAAATACTGGTATGATGATTCTGACGATCACCATAAATAACAACTGTTCTCTGGTCTGGCAGAATAATTTTGATCATTTTCTGATTACAATCAATACTAGCCTGATGCTTTGCCAACCAGTCCATACCCACTACTACCTCAAATTCTTTCATTGGCATATGGAATAATCGAATCGGAAATTCACAGTCCTCAATAACAATAATGCAGTCATTGAACACACTAGTACAATCTCCTGACTATTAGTAGTATCAACTACTAATTTATCATTAAGTAGCACAGAATTTAGACATGCAGTTTGAGCAAACAATGGTGATACAAACGAAAAGTTTGCATCGGAGTCAAATAACACTTTAGCACGTATTGAATTCAGGAGGAATGTACCTGTTACTATATCCGGTGATACTTCTGCCTCGTTCTTTTTCATTTGGAAGGATCGTCCCCGTGCCCCTCCTTGCCCTCCTCTATTCACAGTAGGTCTTCCCCGTGTACCCGACACATTACTCCCCATTGTTAACTGCGGAGTT
Source organism: Cynara cardunculus var. scolymus (assembly GCF_001531365.2). Taxonomy (NCBI): domain Eukaryota; kingdom Viridiplantae; phylum Streptophyta; class Magnoliopsida; order Asterales; family Asteraceae; genus Cynara; species Cynara cardunculus. The sequence continues at coordinate 3,995,020 of NC_037536.1, read as the reverse complement.
CTTAGCAATGGACAATTTGGTCGAATATGATCCGGAGAATTGCAATTAAAACATCTTCTGTTAGCTGGGCAGTTTCTAGACAAATGACCCGCTTTACCGCATTTGTAACACTTCCTTGGATCCATCTTGCATTCACCCTGATGAATCTGTCGATACTGTGAGCAAACTTTCTCACCGATCTTTTGTTCCGATCTGTTATCATATCTTACAGTTTTCGGCCCTCAAAAGGATGAAGGTCCTTCCCATTTTCTTTTCTTAACAATCTTTCCTTCTAATTGTCTATTTTTATTTCGTTCAGTCACCTCAGCTGCCTCTACTGTTAATGGAAAGGTATTGGGGTTCATAGCAATAACAAACTCCCTAATTAAGAGTTTCAGACCCCAAATAAACCTTTCTATCTTCCAGGATTCAGTTGAAACATAATGTTCAGCAAAACGAGAGTATTCAATAAATCTTTCGGTATACTCCCGAACTGTTCCATTTCCTTGCTCTAACTTCAGGAAATCCTCCTCCATTTGTCTCACGGCCGTTTTAGGACAGAACTGATTTTTAAATCTATCCACAAATTCTACCCATGACAGAGTATGTAAAACATCCGTTCTGGTAGACGATTCAACTTCCCACCAAAATAAAGCATTTGACTTCAATACTGAAACAACAAATCGCACTTTATCTGTTTTCGGACACCGAATGGTGTTGAACACAGATTCCATTTCCTTGATCCAGCACATTGCTTTCACTGGATCTCTCTCCCCAGGGAAGGTTAGTGGTTTACATGCTAAGAACATTTTAATGTCTCCTTCTTTGTTGTGATTAATTGGAGCAGAGGGATATACTTCTACTCTTTCCGTTTCTACTCTAGCCGGTATTCCCATAATAGATGTCAAAGTTTCCCGCAATTTCCCCATTTCCTCTGCCAACATATCTCTGGTTATATATTCAGGATGTGGCACCGACCTTTCTTGAACATTCCC
>NC_037536.1:3987353-3991861 GCF_001531365.2 Cynara cardunculus var. scolymus | reverse complement strand
CCTTATTTCCTCATTAAAATTATTTTCACATAATAATTTCAAATAAACCGCAGCCATTGAAATTATCATCAATACCAAAATTTTGCTTTTCATGATAAAATAATATTTCCATAAAAAAAATATAATTTTAACACAATCCGATCAACAATCCGGTCAAGCATCGTCCGATTTAAACACTTAGAAAAATAAATTCCAACCTTGTCCGGATATCAAGTCCGGACAATACACCGCATAAGCTTTGATCGGTTTAACACTTAGAAGCAAAAATCATCTTTGTCCGGATACAAGTCCGGACAATACCCCGCCCAAGACTTGACAGGTTTAAGTACACCGTTCAACACTTAAATATAATTTAACAATCTTTGTCCGGATTCAAGTCCGGATAATACTCTGCCCAAGACTTATTTGGTTTAACTAATCCGGACAATAAGCCGCTCAAGGCTTATCCGGTTTAACTAATCCGGACAATAAGCCGCTCAAGGCTTATCCGGTTTAACTAATATCCGGCCAATAAGCCGCTCAAGGCTTGTCCGGTTTACATACTTATCCGGTTACTCTTTGTCCGGATAAACACTTAAACAAAAATATGCAAGGTTTCTTCCTAAAGAATAATAACATGAAACATGCAATTAAAACCAGTAGTAAATTTATGCAAAAAGGTTTAGAAATCACTCAACTTATCAAGCTTTTGAAACCAAATATTTGCAATCAACTTGAAATCAGCCCTTTTGCAACTTAGCACAAGCAATCCGTACAACACTTCTCTTTAAAACACTCAATCTTCTCAAATAGCAGGGAAAGGTAAATGAAGAGACTCAACCCCTTTTATACCTTCCAAATATGGATGGTCAGCTAAAACCGCCTTCCCTCATCCCTTCCATCGCATGCTTAATTATGCACACACATGCACACACACATACATACCTTTTCCATGCATGCACCCAAATATTTTATTTATATATATATATATACACACACACACATATATATATATATACATAACAAATTAATACACAAATTCTCATACCGGCATGTATCAATTATCATGCTATCACGTAAACATTTAGTCAAATAATCACACATTAATTACCTTGGGTAATAACCAAGATCCGGTCATTACACTAGATTTCAACGAGAGTTGGGAACACGTCATGCGTTTAGTACGGCCTATCATCCTCAGACCGATGGTCAATCAGAACGAACCATTCAGACTCTCGAGGATATGCTACTCGCATGTATCTTAGAATTTGGTGGTAGCTGGGATACTCACCTACCCYTGGTTGAGTTTTCTTACAACAATAGCTACCACTCGACAATTGGAATGGCTTCCTATGAGGCTTTATACGGACGTAAGTGTCGTACACCCTTGTGTTGGAGAGAGATGGGAGAGAATGTTTTAGTTGGTCCCGAACTCATTCAGATCACTCATGACAAGATTCAGATTATTCGCGAAAGAATGAAAGCTGCCCAAGATCGTCAAAAGTCTTATGCAGATCATCGCAAAAGGCCAATCGAGTTCTCGATTGGTGATATGGTAATGGTGAAAGTTTCTCCTTGGCGAGGCGTGCTTCGATTCCGAAAACAAGGTAAGTTAAGTCCACGATTTATTGGCCCGTTCAAAGTATTGGAGCGTATCGGAAAACAGGCTTATCGACTAAAGTTACCAGAGAACTTACGGGGATACACGATGTGTTTCATGCCGGATACTTACGTAAATGCTTAGGTAAACATGAAGAGACGATGCCCTTAGCCGMAGTCAAAGTAGATGAGAAATTAAGATACATTGAAGAACCAGAATCAATTCTGAACGAGAGGAAAGTGAAACTATGTAATAAAGAGGTAGACTTGGTATTGATCAAGTGGAAACACCATCGGGGACTAAATTGGACGTGGGAGCGTAAGGATGAGATGAAGGAGAAATACCCTTCTTTATTTCCACAACAGTGATTTCAGGGACGAAATCCTCAAAAGGAGGAGGTATTTGTAACATCCAATTTTTAATATGCCCAAATTATTTGCTAAGTATATTTAATTATTGTGTTAAAGAGAACTTATGATTTAGTGGGAGTTTAAGTTTGAAATTTTAGAATTATACTTCTTAAGAGTATATTAGAGTATTAGGGAAAATTTTATGTCAAATAGATACGTAAAATTGATTTTCTTGGGAGATATTTTCTGGAATATTGTTGTTGGATGTTATAGATTATCTCTTTAAGAACGTGTAGGCGAAAACCTCATAGAAAACGGAGGTTCGAGCGAAAAGTTATGAATAATTGAAGTGTTGATGGTCAAAATAGGTACTTAGCCGGGCCAACCCGGCCCGACTCGAGTTTTAGCATTATAAATTGGAGCTTTGGCCCATTTTTCTTGTTATTTAAGTTCAGAACTCACACACACACTAGAGGTACGATTTTCACACACATAGGCTTGATTCAACTCAAATCAAAGAGGAACTACAAGATCTTTGAAGGATTTGATCATCAAGTAAGGTATAATCTATTTTTTCACTTGTTTTTGGTTGACATTCTTGTTATATGAATTGCATGTTGAGTTAGAGTTAGGGTTTCATATGGGTTTGATCTTAAGTGTATAAAATGAGTGCATTTTAGTGTTTATGGCATGAAATGATCATTAGATTCAAGAGATTATCAAGATTTATGCAAGTTCATCATATGAACTTTGACTTGATTAAGTCAATGATTTGGGAGATAATATAAATGATAAAATAAAGGTTGGATTTTGGTTGTTTATGTCAAATATGTTATATTAARTTRAGATTCAGAAGTTGGAATAGTTTGGAATCGAAATGGTTTGAGAAATATGTTTGAAAATGAGAATTTCGACTTAAGAATGCATTGAAAGTGTGCAGACTTTGAAAATCTGTATAAAATCGTAGAAAAATCCAAACAAAGTGAGGCCAATTTCCTTAGTTATATAATTGAGTCTAGTTTATTTCTTATTTTATGATCAAGGCATGAATTCGAGCTTAAAATGGGCAAAACAGTTCTGCATGAAGCAGTTGTACATAAAAATCTAAGTAAAATGTTCAAATAAGATATGTGTATATTATGAGTTTCTTATGTTGATTGCTTATGAGATTTTGTACATTTACACCAGTTGGTAATTAGGACATATTTTGATACTTTGGAAGCAATCTAAGTGTGGTAGAATGGACTTGCTTTGTGAGCTCCATTCGGAGCTTTTCAGAATTATACGGTTGCCCGATGAGTTATATAGTTAATTGTTACATGTTGATTTGAACAGATATATTTTCATACGAATGTTATTGGTCTTGAATTGAGTCACACAATCTTGACTTGTCTTTGATTCCGTCTCTTGAGTCTATTCCATATTACTATCTCGGTACATCGGTTTGCTTCCCGGATTCGAACTCGTTGTCTTGTTCCTTGAATTGTACGCCATAGTATGGGTACTACTTCGTGTGGCATGCCAGAAGTTTATGGCGAAGTGAAGAACCCGGGTTGGACGGGTGAGACGTTCAGCGGTTGTGAATACTCATTGCTCGAAGAGGAGGAAGTGCAATGAGTAGGGAACCTTGGCACATACCCTATAGAGGAAGGCGGGCAGTGCAAGGTTTCCCGTAATATATGGTTTTGATTTGGACTTTGGCATGAGCCCGGGAGGTGAAGGACGGGGTGATGCACTGTCCTTGTTATGTATACCGATTCGATCTCTTGGTTCTTGATATTTATTGGTATTCTAACGTTGCTGAATATATTTGGTTGTTGATCATGTCTCCTTGTTGTATTGAGCATCAATGATATGGTATACTATGGTGATTTGAATATGGAATCCTATGATCTTAGCATCCGGTACGTAATTGTTCACTCGGTTTCTTGTAAGTCTCTGTTTGCATCTGGATGATGTCTTGAACTCTTTTATTGATAAGAGTTTATTATGTATGTTTATAAACATGTGCGATATTGATATGTAATACTTAACTATTTAACTCACTAAGCGTTGGCTTACCATTTAAGTGGCAACCTCTCTTAGGAAAGAAGACGGACAAAAAGAAGGAACCCGTTGTTTGACTTGCAGATTTATCGGGGAACTTGAAGATATCAATCTTCTTTTTGGTAAATAGTATATTATTATGGTATCTCATAGATGTAGTAAGTATAGCTTATATATAGTCTTGTTCCGGTTATAAATATGTCCCGTATAGTTTTGCTACATAATTCGGGTTGTGAGTAAAAACTCCGTTATATCCGGTTTGGAATTGTGTTTTGGGTGGTTTTATCACTAAAATAGAACGGATATTTCGAAGTTTTCTAGAAAATTAATATCCCATATTTTGTGGTTAATTAATGTTATGCCCAGATCTGTGTGTTTCCAAGGGTTGGTCCATTTTCATCACCTTTGGACCAATTCATCGCCTCTGGTACATTTTAATTGCTTCTGGACCAATTCATCGCATCTGGACCAATTCATCGCCTCTGGTCCATTTTCATCCCCTCTGGACCAATTCATCGCCTCTGGTCCATTTT
>NC_037536.1:3974651-3986758 GCF_001531365.2 Cynara cardunculus var. scolymus | reverse complement strand
AATTCATCGCCTCTGGTCTTCTTCGAGACTTTCATTTCAGCAGCCTCTAGTCCATCGCCTGCCTTTGGACCAATTCATCGCCTCTGGTCTTCTTCCAGACTTAGGGGCTGTTTACCAACAATAGCTGGTAAGCGCTGTCTGAAATAAGAGGTCTGATTAAAGTAAGCATCTCTGATTGGAGTAAGTGTTGTTTGCAAAAAAACTGTTTACCAAGTATTCTAGATTTGGTGCTGACTAATAAAAAATGACCGTTATAACCCTATATGTGATGAAGTGTTTAAACTAATGCAATTATTTATCAAATATTATGTATGATTAATTGTTGACATGACAAAAATACAAATTTAATAATTGAAATATATTCAGACAGTAAAATAAATTGAATTTAAACATAACAATCGTCGCACACTCGGGATATGGTTTCACGTAAAGATTATAAAATCTCAACCTACTAAACTTAACCAAAGACCTCAACCCGATCTCATCACCTATCCCGCCTTTTGATCTCAAATGTTCGATCACATTGTAACGAGGAACAATCTGTTTCTCAAAATGTACCCCCAAATACTCGGGAACTTCATCCAGCGAAAGAACATCAAATTTCATCGTGTTTGTTAAAAACTCCATCTTTAAATCAATTTCCTTCAAATCATATAAAATCGCTCGTGGCTCTCTCCACAATACGCTAAATGCATCTCTATATAGCAACCCGTGTTTGTGTAAGCAATCGATCCTCGACTTAACTTCATAAGACGCCATAAACGCCCCTTCACTGAAAAGATTTTCTTTAATTGGAACCCTACATTTCAAACTGTTTAGCATTCTCAAACATTTTGACATTTCTCCGACTTCTGACCCCAGAATTTTCGGGTTCCTAATGATCTCTTCCCTAATTTCGTTTGGTGTAAAGCCCATGCCAGTAAACTCTGAAATCAGAGGCTTCAACTTGTTCTCCAACCGAGTCTGTTGATGCAGCATAACAAGTCTTCATGCTTTGAGAATGAGCATGTTCTCTGCTGATACATAATCTATTCAAATCTTGGGAGTGGGAGAGGATAAAATGTATAAAACTGTGACATTTTCTTATGAACACCAAATATTCAATCATACTCCCCAATGATCTTACGCTAGGGGTTTAAACTAGGGGTATTTATTTGCTAAGATGATCTTAAGCTAAAAGCAACCCAATTTTAAACTCACTGAATGTCGTTGGGGAATATGATCGAACACTTGGTGTTCATGAAAAAATATCACATTTTTATACAATTCATCCTCTCCCCCTCCCAAGATTTTAATAAATTTTGTATCAGCAGAGAGTATGCACATGCTACAAGCAGGTGCATCAACAGATTCGGTTGTTAGAAAGCAAGGGCCTTCTACGACCATATAGAAACCATGGTTTATTACACACAGAAATTACGGAACATACTAACCGAAAAACAGTTGAAATCAAACACAGAAATCACAAAGAAATCTAATAATGGAACATACCCGACTGAGAAGTCGTTGAAATCGCTGCTGAAGTTGGAAGCAGACAAATGGTAGGATGAAAGAAAGGCAGGTGACAAACAGAGGAAACGATGAGAAAATGAGGAATGCGAGATTGATGAGGAATGCGATTGAAATAGACGAGCTCTGCAGTCTCTATTGCTTCTGAAATATGGATGATTGATGTTGAAACAATGAGGAATGCGATTGAAATAGGAGAATCGGAGGATAAAATGGGAAAAAAATCAGGATCGTATCCTCTTACTGCGATAAGAATGGGGATTGTTGCTGACCGATTGTTGTTTGGTAAGAGGCACGGTAAGAGCCTCTTTTTATAATAAGTGGTTAGTAAACACATTATATCTTATGAAGGTAAGAGCCTCTTATCTAATAAGCATCAATAAGAAGCAAGTACCCCCTTAGTCATTTCAGCAGCCTCTGGTCCATCGCCTGCCTCTGGACCAATTCATCGCCTCTGGTCTTCCTCCAGACTTAGGCGTTTCAGCAGCATCTTCAGATTTTCCATCCTTAGCCTCGATTGCTTTGACAAAACTTTTAGAATAATTAGGATCATTTTTGGTCCTAATAATTAATAAATTATACTTTTATTAGAGATTTTATGAAAATTGGTAACCTGGGGTTTGCTCGATCCTGATGTTACACTTAACGCATAAATTTTCTCATCGGATGAACATGAGAAGGGCCAAGAATCTTATCGGGTAAGAGCGATGACAAAAATGAAGAGTCTTATCCGGTAAGTGAGGATGACGACTCTTACCCAGGTATGCGCTTACCCAGTAAATTGTTGCATTCGATATGTTTTGATGTACTAAAATCTTACACATCAAAATAAATTATTGTGTTGACTCCTATTGGTAAGCGCGTACCGGGCAAGCATTTGGGTAGACGGCCCCTAAGACACAATTAACATCAGTGAGTACACATAATCTATCAAAATTGAAATAATCCTAAAAACACACTAAAATTACTGAGAATTAATGCAACAGAAGCAACGAGTGAATTGCCGAGAGTAGTGAGTGAGTTGTCGAAAGAAGGTAGGAGGCACGTGTCGTGTAACCTATAACTTGCATCCGCCTATGGACCAAAGGGTTATTCGTCTATGATGCACATGATATTGATTGAGCCAAATATTCCTACAGATTAATAATTTAAGTCTCACCAAAAGAAGTGTGTGAATTCTACTGTATAAAGGATATTATATACTTTAAAAAGGTTTAAATGAGTGTTGACATTTTATAAACATAAAATCATTAATAATAGTTTCTAATCCAATAATATCTCACATATCATTTCAAATGCATAACATCAATGACATCTTTTGATACATCCATATTTCATATAGAGATTGGCGTCCAATATATATGGAGTATATTGTTGACTATCAGAGTAACATTCTGTATGAAGTATGTAGCTCAGTGCTCCCTCTCCTTAACAGTCGAGCTATTTCTTTCCTTTCAACCGATTCCATTTATGGATACTTGGAGAGTGGGATAGTACGATGGATATGTCTCATCAGAAATTCTGGCGCTTCTCCAGCTCTCGCAAGAATTGTAACAAACAAAGGGGGAAAGCTTGCTTTGCTTGCTGTAGCCCTATTTAATTAGTTAGATTTTTGTTTCATCCACAAATTAATGTTATTCACTGATTTTAAACTTTTATGTTTAAAACAAACTTTTTCAAAACCATCAGTTTCATAATCAAAAGCCCATGTCGGTTATATTTCGAGATCTTATTCTTTTTTATTGATACAAGTGTACTTCAAATTAGGATACTTGATATCAAGTGATTACCAATCTAAGAATGTATGAAAATGTATGGGTAGTTTTGAAATTTTAAATATAGATAGTAGAGTACCACTGTAGAAGCAAAATCGTATATTTGTAGCAAACAACATAAACAAATAATAATAGCCAATGTTGTTTGCTTGAATGCTTCAATATATATTTTTTGAACGGAAACCAGACAAATTTATAAAACAATAAAGAAACAAAAACAAATAGAAATTGCCACTAAAAAAAGTAGATAGCAATAGCCAACAAAAGCAATCAAACAAACAATAGAAGAAACAAATGAAAATAAGCAATAGATGAAGCATATATGAATACCGAACATAAGAATATTGCAATAACATGCTTATGATTTTAAGGTTAAAACCTAAAGTGTTTATCTAGTGAATTGTTGAAACACATAATAGCTAAGCAGACAGAGATAGTAATTGTCAAGGCTTGGGCCTTGTTACTAGATAAAAAAAAAACTTAGAAAAGATTAATACACTAACAAAAAAAAAAGTCATTGCACTTAATAGATTTTCTTCTCTAATGTAATTGAGCCAGGTTTGTAACATCCCCCATCTACGTGGTCTGAAATGACAGATACTAATGGTACTTAAAATAAAGATATAACTAATTCAGAGCTACTAATAAACTTTAAATATAGATTATAATTTCTAAAGCATGCTTTACAACCCAAAAAATTACAATTCAAAATGTGATTAAAACTTAGAACATTTATACCTTAAGACGAGTCTAAAAACTCCAAAAGTTGCATTTTTTATCCCAAGTCTTGTCCCTGTCCGTCACCTGGAACCTGCCTTGTCAGAAAACAAGAAACAAGGTTGTGCAAATGGCTCAGTAAACAAAATAACATGAATTTGAGATAACAATAGTTAACAACGATGACAAAACGGAAGACTTACAATTTAATTTAAACTAAATTCATCAAAACTAAAGACGGTTCACAAAGCACAGGGACGATTTGGTGGGGGTGTCAAGGTAATTCTTTTAAGAGTAATGGCAATATCTGAAGGTTGCCTAAAGCACAGGGACGATTTGCATAATTTACTCCTAATATTAACATGACTCACCATAAAGTTGGAAAAAAATTGTCCTCCATTCTTTTTCCTTTCATCTCTTTTTAGTTTGTCCTAGTTTAGAATTCTCATCGTGGATGATGGTTGTGTCGCTTGTATTACTTCTATTATTCATGATGATCAATCCAGCAATTTTAGAGCCAAACTATACCGAAACCAATATTGACACGCCCATCACATCATTCTGTGGTCGTAACTCTCCAATCATTCTACAAAATTTTATCAGTAATCGAAATTCTACCTTTGCTCAAATTAGAAAACAATTACTGAGCAACAATGTATATTATGCGAGAGCAAAGAGTTTAGATGAAGGAGATTCGGTCTTTGGAGCCGCCCAGTGTAGGAACTACCTTTCTACTGCTCAGTTTGTGGCTTGTTTCGATGTTGGTGTGTTTGAACTCGTCAACTGCACAACCGGCAATAGTGCTTATGTTTTCCTTGATAATTGCTTTGTCAGGTAAAGGTTTCTCGAATTGACCATTTCATAGTTAATTCGTCTTGAGGATTGTTTACTGAACACCTACTAACTCTTACCGGGTAACTAAACACTTACCGACTCATATTGAGTACGAGACACTTACCCACTCAAAGAGGATGGTCTTTAACTTATCAAAAATCTTATCGTGACATCTTTGCTGACAATGAATCGTATCTAGTAAGTAAGGATGACGACTCTTGTCTAGTTAAGGCTTACTGGGTAAGAGACACTTATACTATATCATTTTGATGACCAAAAATCTAACTTACTCAGTAAAGTAAGTGATGATGGTAACTCTTACTTGATATGCGCTTACCTGATCAGCACTAATAAATGGCCTTGTAGAATAATGAACTCTCATGGATTTCCATAAGTAAAATTGCAGTTTCTAAGTAGAAATTTTTTTCATCAAAAAAGAAAGATAAATAGTGTCAAATAAGTTATATTTTATGTCTATGTGTTCTATTGAAAATTGTTATTTTAGTCCCTCGATTAACATATTATCTTGTAAAGAATATGTTACGTTTTATGTCTATGTGGTTTGTTGAAAATTGCTATTTTAGTCCCTCAATTAACATATTCTTTTGTAAGAATATGTTATGTTTTGTATGAGGGACTAAAATAGCAATAGATTGAGACTTATGATTATTTTATAAAGAATATGTTAGATTTCATGTCTATGTGGTTTGTTGAAAATTGCTATTTCCGTCTCTGTTTTATTAAAATTGAGATTTTCATCCATATAGTTTACAATTCATTGTTGTTTTCGCCTTTATGATTTAAAATTTATTGTTGATTTTGTTCTCGTGGTTTGAAATTTATTGCTATTTTATTCCCTCATACTTAAAGGTAGGAGTTAGTCTCAAGGACGAAAATAACAACTAATTGCAAACCATAGGAACCAAAACTGCATTCTCAAAATCATAAGGACGAAACCATAATTTTTAACAAACCATGGGGACGAAAAAGGTAATTTTCTCTTTTATAAATCTTGGAATATAATAATTAGCAGTTCAGTTGTTTTGGTTGACCAATAAGTTTAGTTAAAATAAAAAAAATACGAGTTGCACACATCTTGTTTTGTTCTTGCTTTCAGATTACCAGATTTGTGTATTCAAATCATGAGGGTGATCAAGACAGATGTCGATCTATTACTGGTTATGTGTTTAATATACACGACCTTCAGTTACTTGGTTATGGATGTTACAAGCAACAATGACACTTTTACTATAGAGGTCGAGTATATGGTGTGAGGTTTTCTAAGTGATTTGCTCTGTGGTGTGATAATCAAAGTGTTATCCACTTAACTAAGAATCAAGTTTATCGTATTCGTACCAAACATATAAGTTTCAGGTATCATTTAGTAGGGGATGTTATAGAGGAATGTGATTTCTCTTATAAAGGTGAACGCATATAGACGAGGACCCCATAGCCATGTTAACCAAGGTGGTAGCAAGAGGCAAGTTTTAAGTACTATTTGGTGGATATATAAGTATATAAGTTGGTGTTGATTTCCCTTGATGGCAATGACGTTAGGGGTGATGTCACAATGAGGTGGACATATCACCTAATGGAGATGAAATATGGTGGCTTAATCCCTGGTGAGGATATGTAGGCAACCTTGGTCATAAGATGCAACTATTTTAGTTCTACATATCAAGGTGTGCAATTTTTTTGGTGAATTGTTTGAAGTTTGAGGTTCATTAAATGATGTATGAGGTGGATGAAGCGTTCCACAAATTTTTTTACTTTGAATTAAGAGCTCAATAGCCTAAGATTTTGGCCCATGGTTAAATGTGGAATTTCTCTTGTATATATGAACTCAGTAAGCAACACAAAAAGACGTCTGAGCTACGAATAGAAAAAAAAGAACATACGTTGCACAAGCTTGTAAGAGAGGTCAATTTCTTAACTTAATATACAATGTATGTATTTATGTTGAACCACGTAAATCTCTCTTGTGTTATGTCTACTTGTTATTTTGATTGCTTGTTTTGCTTTAAACTCGATGAACAAACAAGAACGGATCACAACCTATTTGCACATTGTTTTCTACTTATTTACATCGTAAAATGTTCTAACAAAATCCATTTCTTTTGTCCTTAAGGTACGACAACTATGATAACTTCTACAATAACCCAGATTTCATCGAGGACGCGGGTATCACTCCACTTCAAATATGTGGCAATCAGTCAGCAACCCAGCCAACAACTACTTTTAGCCAGACTGTAAATGGATAATTATCAGATATCAAAGAAGCTACTCCAAAAACCTCTAATTTCTATGTAGCATCCAAAAGGAAAATCACAAGTGAAAATACAACAATATATGCAATTGCACAATGTATTGAGAAAACAAGCCGGTCCATTTGCCAAAATTGCATGACTAAAGCATATACCTATCTATCTAAATGTCTTCCTAATACACAAGGAAGATCTATCCACCTGGGATGTTTTGCAAGGTATTCAGACACTCCATTTTTCAATGACAATCGGACAATAGATATCACAAGTTTTTTAAAAGGTTAGACCTCTTCTTGCTCTTTAAGAACATAAAATTTAAAGATTTTGGAGTTTTTAAATATTAAAAAAGAGAGAAATGGTTTTTTATTATTCCCAAGAGTAAGATTGAAATATATTATCGTTTTTATATGTATAATTTATTTGAAAATTTGTTGGGATATTTAATATTTTAATAGTATGATTAATGTCGAGATTACATCAAAATCGTGTTTATAGGATGCAAAAAATATTTAAGTGTTAATAAACTCTTTTTATATGAAAACTTAAGTTTATAGGAACAAACAGTTATGTGTCATATGTAAAAGTGTTGCAGTTGATTTATATCACACTATCGGTAATCTTAACAAGTTTTTTGTGACACTTTTGAAATAAAATGTCGATACATCATATTTATTTTTTTATATGACATTATTGAAAAAGTGTCATATAAAAACAAATGTCCTATAAAAAGATGTGTTCATAGAGCACTTCTCAAAATCTATCATGTAAGAAAAAGTTGATACGACGTTTTATTTCAAAAATATCCTAATATCTTTGTTAAGATGCCCAAAAGCATCATAGAAACTTATTGCAACGATTTTACAAATGACGAATAATTGTTTTGTATTATAAATTGAAGTCCTATAAAGCAATATATTATGATACTTAAAAAAATTGTGCTCTGTAACCTGATTTTGTTGTAGTGTGAAATCTTCAAGTCAGAGGAACTATTGGAGTAAAATATACTGTTTTTTTTAAAGGTTCTAATTTCTATTTCTTCATTTTGATAGGGCATTCAAGTAAGATAAACATAATTGATGGAGCCATTGGTGGTACTATAGGGCTGCTTTTCATTACAATCGTTTTGTGGTTATTCTTTCGACTCAAGAAGAAGTACTCAAAAAAGTCGGAAGAAGGTGATTGTATAATTGTGTAAGAGATACGAGTATCTGAATTATCCCCAACAATGAATCTGCGAACATTTGGTACGTAGTTCAGTAGTCTGACCTAGAGATGTACAAAAAAACCTCAAGTCCAAAGTACGACTAGAAAAAGCCCAGTCCTAGTAAGCCTAATCCTAGACCTAGACCCTGTCTTAAAGTCTGATCAAGCCAACTTTTTTTCAAAGCCCAACGTAAAAAAGCTCAGTCAAGCATGAACAAAAACTCAATCTTTTTATACTTTTGGAAAACGGGTTCGGACAACACAAGTCCAGGACCAAAAATCCTCGTATCTTGTGCATCTCTAGTGTGACTGAACTTGTGTGTGACGTGGCTCATTGTATGAGATATGTCAAATACTAATTTTATAAGTACATTTCTTATATGATTTATTTCATTTTATTGATAACATTCATCTATATCTACGTGGACTATGTGATTTATAGACTCACCAGATTTGAAGGGGTCAAGAAATTATAATTATAAAGATCTGCAATTGACAGCCGATAATTTCAGCAAAGAGATTATTTTAGGGAAAGGAGGTTTTGGTGAAGTTGTTTAGTTATTGAAAATTTCATTAATGACAAAGGGGTAAAATTAAATGAGAACAAATAAAAGATTGAAAACTGTAAAAACCACTTATCATGTATTGTTTCATATCGTGAAACAATGAATGTGAAAGTATAGTGTTTTTATAGAATTTAAAACTAAAAATACATTAAAAATAATTTGAAATTTCACATGCATTGTTTTATACTGTGAAACAACGGATGGTTACTAGTTCTCACGATTCTCATTTGATTATTTCTCTACTAACTAATTCAGCTTTAGAACCTAATTTATTGATAGAGAAATGTTGTTTTTTACTTGTCACACATACCAAATTAAATCTTACACAGACAAGAAGATATCAAGGATGGTAGTTTGATCTGTCCCCTGTGGGTACCCGGTTCCCCCGACTCGGTCCGAGACGAGGATTCCCCACATAGTCAGATCTTGGGTCCGGGATGGGGACTAGCACATATTCCTACCCCAACCATCCCCCAATAATAGTATATATTATTTATTGATTAATCATTGTTATTTTTCATACTTTTCATTCCACTATTTATCATCTACCATCATTTTGATCCATTCATCGTTTTTGCACTATATCGGTCATTGATCTCTCACTATTCTCATATTCTGACTATAGATTTTAAGTAAGATACAAAACCCATTTTATTGATCTCAGAGTACACGAATGCGGTAGAATTAGTATATACAATTTAGTATCATGTCAGAAATAAGAAGTGCAATTCAAGGAATACTAATTTGAAACCCACACAACTACTTATATATTTAATCCAACATATTAGTTGATTTCAAAAAATATGCATAGATGACTGTACATTAACAGTATATTATTTATTTGAGTTTCTTTGTACATAAACTTCGTAAGAGATGTGTTTGAATGAACTTTATAATAATATGCTTTATGTAAATGTTTTTCTGTCGAGGATGGGATGGGAATGGGAAGAGAGATGAAGGGACAGTTCCCATCTATATAAGATATTGTATGTATTTGTTAACCAAATGTAACTGTTTTTCCCTTGTAAATTTGTACTTCAGATAGTTGCTTCCAAACTTAATTTAGTCATATGACTCATTCTTTTTGTATGATTTAATAGGCAATTCTTGATGATAGCAACACTGTGGCCATTAAGAAAATTGAAGTAGCGCATGCTAAAGCAAAAAAGGAATTTGAAAATGAAGTTAGGCTCGTATGTAATGTTCGTCATCGTAATCTTCTCCGCCTGTTAGGATGGTCTGGCGAAGGATCCCATCTCCTTCTTGTCTTGGAATATATGCCGAATGGGAGCCTTGACAAATTCCTATGAGGTACGGTGCTTTTAAAAAACTAATGAGAATTATTCACATGAAGATCTTTATTTTGAAATAGTCACTACAACAAAATCAAGTTTATTTGCCACCTAAAATTTCTAAGTATCATAATGTTTTATATGACTTTATTTATAGGATCAAACAATTATACATCATGTCTAAAAGTGTTACAATAAATTTGTAAGATGTTTTTGGACGTTTTAACAAGTTTTTTAAAAACCTTTTTTTAAAATAAAGTGTCGTATTATTTTTTTACATGACACTTTTGATAATTGTCATATGAACACATCTTTCATATGACACATTTCAAATAATATCACATAAAAGATTATTAGGACTCTTTATTTCATAAATATCATAAAAACTTGTTAAGATGCCCAAAAGCGTCCAATAAACTTATCACAACAATTTTACATATGATGTTTAGTTCTTTTATCCTATAATGTCTTCTTTTAGGACATTTAAATATTTTTGGCGTCCTATAAACCCGATTTTATTGTAGTAAGTTGGTATATGTGCTAATAAATATCTTTCACAATGAAGGTGCAAAAAGGGGGATTCTGAATTGGAAACAACGATATGAGATAATACTTGGGATAGCCAAAGGTCTTGTCCATCTACACAATGAATTCCACTTAAAAATCATTCATAGAGAAATAAAGTCAAGCAACATTTTCCTCGACGATGATTTTCAACCAAAAATAGCAGATTTCGGGTTGGCAAGGTTTCAACCGGAGGATCAAAGTCATATTAGCACCAAGTTTGCCGGGACAATGTAAGTTTCAGTTATTTATTTTTCGTTTCCTTCCTTATTCTTCCAATCAAATCTCGACATGTGTAAAAATATGGAACCAATACATAACTGTAAGGGATAGTGGTTATGCAAATGTTAGGAGTGCATATAGGAATTAAATGATGTAGAAAGGAGAAAAAGATAATGTGTCAATGTCTTATGAAGAAACATGAAGGGAATAAGGAAGGGTAAGTAGATTTTGTTCCATTTACTAGCTTAATATTTTTAATTGTTTGGTTCCTCATACGAGTCTAACCAGATTATTTTATTTTTACTATATGCTACAATATATCAGGGGCTACATAGCGCCGGAATATGCACTTTGTGGTCTTTTATCAGATAAAGTTGACACTTATAGCTTTGGTATCGTGATTCTTGAAATCATCAGTGGTCGAAGGTGAACCGACATAACTTCGGATCGACCATCAATGGATTACCTTCTAGAACATGTAAGACAATACCTTTTTTGATACTCTTTCTTTAATTGATTCAGTTAAAAAAATTCAAATTAAGAATCCTAAATAGAAATTTATGGTGATAAAAACTAAATTCATTAAGAAATACTTTTGAATTTTTAAAAAGTGCTACATTTTCCTACACAGAAATTAATATTCATTTTAAAGGTTACTTATCTGAGCATTAGTAACCATTATAAGAGAATGATAATCCCCAAAATAATTCAAATCCCTGTATTCTTTTCTTACTCAGCAAGTGTTTACCAAGTTACTTACCTTATGAATGAATATGAAAGTACTAATGATCTTACTCGGTAAGAGAGTGTGATGCCAATCTTACCTGGTTAGCATTTATCAGGCAAATTGTTGTATATGATACTATTGTGATAGCCTATATTTTTTCCTGGTAAGGCAAACGGAAGTGTTGAATATTACCGGTAAGCTCTTACTTGGTAAGCGTTTGGGTAAACAACCCTTAGTAAAAAAATCACAAGCGGGCTTTGCAAATGTTCGGCCTACTTGCAAGTGAGTAGGTTATCCCTACATATCTAGAATTAGTTACACTCATATCCATGTATGTTATTGTTGATCATCTCTCTCAGTGATTTGATGATAATCCCTTTTATCTATCGATGTAATTTTGTTTCTGTATTTTCAGTTCCAGCGATCATACACTG
>NC_037536.1:3967429-3974551 GCF_001531365.2 Cynara cardunculus var. scolymus | reverse complement strand
TTCATTCTTCATCTACATTCGTCATCTTCATTCTTTACCTAAATTCTTCATCTTCGTATATTGATCCATAGTTCCATACGACCTGTACGATTCTAGCCCTAGCTCTCCCCTCCTTCCCTCCATCAGTAGCAAGCCGATCACCGTACACGAAGGCCTCAGACCTGTCCGATTCTAACCCTAAGACCTCAGACCTCATATATGTCCGATTCACGCCGGTCGCCGTACACGAAGACCTTAGACCTGTCCGATTCACGCCGGTCTTCAGTTCATTCTTCGAACATTCATGACTCACAAGTCACACCTGTCTTCACTCTTTGAACAATCACGACTCTCCATCATCTCCGTCTTCGAATCTCCTTGCAGTCAATAGTCATCGACTCATCTTCGTCTTCGCAATCACGCTGGTCTTCATTCACTAATAAGGTACTGAATCATCTCAATTCTCACATACGATACGACCAAATAAAATATATAACAAGTAGTATATCAATTTGGTTGAATAACATTGTTCACTCACTCCATTTATTGATTTGTTGAACATCCTAGAATTTAACACAGTGAACATTATATTTTTTTTCCAAATCCAGTGAACATTATATTATTATGAAACACATATGCCCTAGATATTTTTCTCTAGTTTTCTTAATTGCTTGGGGTAGTTTTAGATTTCATTTCTTGCAATCAACTATGAACCTTACTATTAATTTGTAACTTTATTTGTTGATCAACTGTTTTGTTCATCTCAATGATAATATATGATTACTACAACACGTTGACTTATGGTTGCAGTAGCTTGCAGATGGAGTGGTAGTAAATTTATGTACTATTGCAGTGGTAGTAGTATTTATGGGACAAAAACTGGAAGTACTTGTAATCTGTTCTTAAAGTGTTTCAACCAAGATCATATATGGCATTTCTAGCTTGTAATACTGTATTTGCTAATAAATGCATACTGTTTATGCTTTGACTGCCTCCTAACTTGAGCTGCTAAGACCATCTTCCATTGGTAGACCAAATACCAAATTAAATCATTTTAATGAGATAGCAAATCTTACTCGATAAACATTTATTGGGTAAAAGACGTTTACCAATAACATATTTTAGTGACCGAGAATGATACCTAATAAGGTAAGAAACAGTGATGACTATTACCGATAAATGCTTATCCAATGAGCATTTGATAAAACGCTACTTAATCTTCTTGCGATCAGCTACCATGGATGCATCAATGGACGCAAAATCTTGATCCTTAAGTAAAAACCATTTTTGGCATCATTAATAAAATTAAAAACATCATAAATATATTAGAAATTAAGTATTGATGCTTAAATATTTTGCTGTAAATTTATTAATTGTTACTTATTATATTCTTTTGATAATTTCCAAATCCTAGGTTTAGTAATGGAACATCCTATCGACTTAGATCGTGAAAGTGATGTTGTTGAGCAAAAACAAATGCCACAAGTTGGGGACAAAAGAAAATCAAGTGTTTGGAATTATTACGAAGATGTTAGAGATCAAAACACTGGGAAGGTCGTGAAGACAAAATGTAAATATTGTTCCAAGTTATTGACAGTTAGCACAAAGAATGGTACATCATCTCTATCTAAACATCTTGCTATATGTTCAAAACATCCAGGAAATATGGATAAAAAACAAATGAAAATCAGCACTTTTAAAACAAGTCATAGTGAAGCTACCACAGTTTCTAACTAGGAGTTTGATCAAAATCTTATTAGGCTCGCATTAGCTAAAATGGTTGTTGACGAGCAACCGTTTTCTATTATGGAACGTGATGGATTTAGATATTTTGTAGTGTTTTCGTACCACAATTTTGTGTTCCATCACGATTCACGGTTGCTAGAGATTGTAGTAAACTTTTCCTAAGTGAGAGAGAGAACTTGAGAAATACCTTCAAAAGTCTAAAATCTAAGATTGCTCTCACAATGGATTGTCGGACTTCCATCCCAAATTATAACTACATGTGTTTGACAGCCCACTTTATTGATGCTAGATGGAGATTGCATAAAAGAATTATAAATTTCCGATTGATGGATAGTAAAAAAGGAAAGGAAATTGGAAAAGTAGTTGAATCATGCATTCTTCAATGGGGTATTGAAAATAAGGTTTCTTGTCTCACTGTAGACAATGCAAGTTTGAATGATGTGGCTGTTGCACATCTCAAAGAAAATCTCACCGACAAACTTGGTGGTGAGTTTTTTCATATGAGATGTGCTGCTCATTTATTGAACTTGATTGTTAAAGATGGTTTGAATATGGTTAAGGAATCAATTAATAGCATACGAGGAGTGGTTAGATACGTAAAAAGCTCTCCGGCAAGAGCTAAATTGTTTCACGAGTGTGCTTCAAAATCTAAAATTTCTTGTAAAGGTTCGGTATGTCTTGATGTTCCAACACGATGGAACTCCACTTTTGTTATGTTGGATTTGGCTGTTAAGTTTGAGAAAGAACTCAAAGATGGCTTTCCATCTCAAAAAGATTGGGATAATGCTAAAGCTTTAGCATTATGCTTAAAGCAATTTTATGATGCGACAAAAAGGATTTCGGGCACCTTGTATGTTACGACTAACACACATTTTCATGAAATTTTAGGTGTACTAGCTTCTTTGTTAGAGTGGAAACAAGATGATGATCCCAATATTATTCGTATGGGTGATCAAATGAGAATTTTTTTTGACAAATATTATGGAGATTTTGGGAAAACAAACATTATGGTTTTAGTTGCGGTTGCTCTTGATCCACGATATAAGATGAGGTTTGTGAGGTTTTCTCTAAAAAAAGATTTTTCCTTCGGATGTGATAAAGTGAATGAAATATATGATCAAGTGTATGACGGTTTGAAAAGTTTGTTTGATTATTATGTTAATGCTTCTTCACTATCAAAGGATGATTCTTCTACTTCCGTCTTTATGAATGACAATGATGGCCACAATTTTGTTGGGACAGTAAAGAACAAGCAGATGAGTAAAATTTATGATGAGTTTTATGAAAATGATGTTGGGGATGGTATGGAAAAATCTGAATTGGATGAATATCTTGATGCTCCTCCTGAAAAAATGAATGTTGAATCATTTGAAATTTTGAAGTGGTGGAGTGAAAAATGTAGTACTAGTACATGCAAGGTGTTGGGATTAATGGCATATGACATTTTAGCTATTCCAGTTTCTAGAGTTGCTAGTGAGTCCGCTTTTAGTACATCCAGTCGAGTGGTGGATGAGTGTCGTAGTAATTTGGGTCCGAAGACGGTGGAAGCCTTGGTATGTGCTCAATATCGGTTGAGGGCGTCGACTATATGTATTGACATTGAACAGTTATTGGATGATGTGAAATTATACGAAGAAGGTAATCATGAGATTTCATTTTCTGTTTGCTTGAATATTTTCTTTTTTATGTAATACATATTGAATATCTAATCCAAGTTTTCTTTTTGTATTTATTCCTTTTTCAGAAATTGGACGTAATGATCTTGATGAGGCATTTGGTGGGACTAACTGTTAGGACTGAAAAATCAGTATTAATTGTATTCGTCTTGAAAGATTAATTTTAGTCTATAATTGTAAAGTCAGCGTGTTTGACTTTCTTAGACTAGTTTGACTTTGACTTTGTTAGTTAGGTTGTAGTTAGGTTGACCATATAAATATGGTTTAATCTTTGTAATTAGTAAGARGAGCTTAATTGTAATAATACATTGATAATAGAGGGTTTGACTGAGCTTTACATGCATTGACTTTTCCTCTCAAGGATCTTGATGTTCTTACATGCAATATATGAATCTGCCATCATGATTATGAAGATATTGAAGATTGATCAGTGATTGTGGACACACAATTGGTATCAGAGCTGGAATGCAAGAAATCGAATGAAGAATTTGAAAGATAAGTAATTTTTTTTATTTTCTGAATTTTTTTTGTTTTTCGTGTTCTTCGTGTTCTTGACATTTTTTTAATTTTGATCCGATTTTTCCATAAAATCTTGTGTTTTGATGTTAAAAACAGGATCAAAATGTTCGAAATTGAATTGTGAATCTTTGTTATTCACAAATTTTTGTGATTTGATCAAAATAAATCAAGATTTAATCGGTTTTTAGGTTTTTAAATTTTTTTGTGTTCTTGAATTTTTTTTGTAATCAGTGTTTTTGATCCACTTTGTTGTTAATTTTTTTTGTTTTTTGTGTTTTTAATAGTTTTTGATCTGATTTTATTTTTGTTGTTTGGTTTAATTTTGTTAAACCGTCCACTTTTAAAGCCCAAAGGTTAAGGCCCAACAAGTTCAATTAGTCTTCCTTCCCAGACTTCACGTTCACAACAAGTTCACTTTGTCCGGATTGTTGTTCTAAATCGCAGAAGCTTTGATCGGATTGTTCTCCGGTTGGCTTCAAGGCTTCAATCGATCTCTCGGCTAAGGGTAAACCTCACATAGTTTGATCGGTGTTCTTGAGCGGATTCTTACAAACCTTGAGCGGTTTAAGCTAAACCGCACACTATATCATCGGATTCGCTTTTATCACAGGTAAGTCCAATCTCATGTTTAGGGTTTAATTCTTGAGCGGTTTATACATAATATGAACACCTTTTGTCCGGTGTTCATGTAAACCTGACAACTCTTGTCCGGTGTTCGTGTAAACCGATTACTTCTTGAGCGGACTAGTAAACTAGGACTTGTGCATCGAACTAGATTGAGCGGACTTCTAATCCGCTTAATTCATTTTACCCAGATTCGAATTTGTTTGTTGATTTTTAATTCAATTTGATAAATTGTTCCATATCTTGRCAAGGATCGATTCAATTTTGACAGTTTCAATCTGGATTYTTAATTGTTCATCAAGTTTGGTCTGTATTCTAGTTTCAAGCCACCCCTTCTGTTTTGCATTATTGTTGTTTGCAGCTACTGTTAATTTGAGTGTTGAAGTTGCACATTGTGTATGTTGCTGCTAGTATTGGAGCCTTTTGATTAAACTTAGTGTTGATCTTTGTTTAAATTGCTTGATATCAGATTTGCRTAGATCTCAGTCTTGGTTTGAATTACTCAACAGCTCAAGGGTTATGTGTCTTATCTAAACCTTTGTTTGTTTGAGTTCATAACTTTGATTCATCATTCACCATCAGATTGATTTTGACTGTCTTTATGAAGTAGCTTTATGTATTCCTTTGAATTTGAGACCATCAACAGGCTGGATTTTGAATCTGTCAAACTGCTGTTTGCATTGGTTCAAAGGAATGAGGATTTGAAGCCTGTTGGATCTTGTTTTGATTAAAGTGAAGCTGAAAGTTCTGTTTACAGCTGTATTGAACAGATAACCAATGTTTTCACTAATGTTTAAATGGTCAAGTTTGATTTGAATGATTGAAGATCCATAACAGTTTGTGGTTTTAAGGTCTAAAATAGCAGCAGTTTTAGTGAACTGTGTTAAACAGGTTTTAAGCAAATTTGATTGGATTGTTGTTTTTGAGTTGCTGTTTCTTTGAGGATTTGAAGACTGCAGCAGGGACTGTGTTTGTATTGTTGAATTATTGTTTAGTCAGATCAAGAATAGCAACTATCTTGACAGCAGGTTCACACAGCAACAGCAGCAGCTTATCAGAGAAGTCTGAAGAGTTTTGGAACAACGATATTAGAAGCAGCAACATCTTTTGTTTAGGCAGCAGCAGTGTTGGTTCAAAAAGAAAGAAACAGCATATTTGATTTGTTCTAGCACTGCATATTATTTGACAGCTTCATTTTGTGTTATTGACAGCAACTTAATCATTTTTGACAGCATATTTCTGTTTTCACAGCAAAGAACAGCAGCAGCAAATTTTTGACAGCATATTTCTGTTTTGACAGCAACTAGATTTTGACAGCAACTTCATTTTGACAGCAACTTTCATTTTGACAGCTTCATTTTTTGCTTTGACAGCAACTAAGCAGTAGCAACAGCAGTAGCTCCACATCAAGTTTATCACAGCAGTTCAGCAGATTGCAAAACAGCAACAATAGCAAAGCAGCTCAGTTTGGAACAACAGCCCATGAACCAGATTGAAACTGCAGCTACACAGCTTGCTTGATAGACTTGATCAACTAGCTTGCTATTTCATTTGTAAAAATAGTCATCAACAAAAGCAAAGTGTGCAGTTTTAGTTTAGACAATGAGCAACAAAGCTTGAGCGATTTTGACTGTATAAGGAACTAGTGTTGATCATTCTTGAAGTTGTTTTGACCAGATTAGTAGTTGGTTGTTGAATGGACTGGACTCTATACTTTAATTACATAGGTTGAGCGGTTTAAATTTCTGTACATCTTGCATTTAACTCATTTTCTGTGGCAGGCTATGAAGACTGCTAGAGTGTGCTTCCTGTCATAACAGGAGGTTTAAAAGATCGTTGTGCTTGCTGACATAACAGGTGGTTTAGTGCCTGCTGTCATAACAGCAACAAGACTGCTACTATTACATATACAGGTTCTGAGTTTTGTAAAACAGCAGCCCAGGTTTAACCGCAGCAGGTTCACCACAACTTCACAGCAGGTTTGAACCAGCAGTGTGTAGGACTAAACAGCAGCTCCACAGCTCTACAGGTCTTGACAACAGTTTTGAATTTGAAGCATATCAGAACAAGTCACCGCAGCTCGTGTGAAGCAACTGATAAGCGGAGCATATTCGTGGATTTTTTAATACACTTCAGAGAGCAGATAGATCATTTAAAAAAAAAAGTGTAATATCTGTATTGTAAAGCATTGATACTGTGTGTTTTGGGCTTAGACTCAGATTTTTGGACTTGGTTTATTGCTTTAGACTGTTTTTAGTTTCTTTTTCGTTTGTGTTTAGATTTTGGTTTGGATCATTGTATATTTGTTTGTATGTGAGTTTTTCAGTGTTTGTGTTTTTCTGTTCTTTTTGAGCTTAACTATTCATATTTCTTTTATCTGATTTCACTGCATAGATTCTTAACTGATCAATTTTTCTTGTTTAAATGGCAGATATTGTAAAAGTGTTGAGAGAGAAGATTGCTGAGTCAGAAAAGAGTCTTGTAACTCTTAAAGAGCGTTACCAAAATTTATACCTTAAAAATTGTGCTAATGAGGATATTATAAACAACTTAAAGAAAACTCATAAAAATGAGTGTG
>NC_037536.1:3946225-3964034 GCF_001531365.2 Cynara cardunculus var. scolymus | reverse complement strand
TAGTTAGGTTGACCATATAAATATGGTTTAATCTTTGTAATTAGTAAGAAGAGCTTAATTGTAATAATACATTGATAATAGAGGGTTTGACTGAGCTTTACATGCATTGA
The DNA here is from genome assembly GCF_001531365.2 of Cynara cardunculus var. scolymus. Lineage (NCBI taxonomy): Eukaryota > Viridiplantae > Streptophyta > Magnoliopsida > Asterales > Asteraceae > Cynara > Cynara cardunculus. The sequence goes on along the minus strand of NC_037536.1, from coordinate 3,963,924 downwards.
CTTTTCCTCTCAAGGATCTTGATGTTCTTACATGCAATATATGAATCTGCCATCATGATTATGAAGATATTGAAGATTGATCAGTGATTGTGGACACACACTAACTAGTTCCTTTATTGAGGTAAGTCATAAGTTACGAATTTGTGCATTTTTTAATATATTTTGTGTAGTTTTTATAAATATGTGCAGTTTTTTATATAATTTGCACAGTTTTTATGTAATGTGTAGTTTTATGTTAAAAATATGTGTAGTTTTTTTATATAATTTGTGCAGTTTTTAAACAAAGTTTGTGTAGTTTTTTTTATATAAAATTTGTGTAGTTTTTTGTTAAAAATATGTGCAGTTTTTAGTTAAAAATATGTGCAGTTTTTTACGAGTTTGTGTAGTTTTTTTAACACTAAAAAATTCACAGGTATCGAACGAGGTTGATGATGTGATGGGTACACAAGAAGTTGAAACGAGATTCAGAATTTGAGATAAAATGATTCGTATTTTTTCAAATTGTATGTTCAATTGAATTCATAGTATGTAATCGTTAAACTTTGAACATTTACAATTATAGTATGTAATCGTTAAACTTTGAACATTTTCTATTATCTATACTACTTTATAAAGCAAATTTGCCAAAAGTCTCAAAAACACCTTAACATGCATAAGGTACTACCCTTTAATGCAGAAAGTCTTAAAGTCTTAAAAATATACAACTTCTTTATGCATGTAGTACTACCCTATGAAGCACACATGTCCGACTCCTCTTTAAGACTTTAAGGTACTACCCTCTATCGCTTCCAAGTTCCAAACGACGCTCCTCTTTCCAACGCAAATATGCCCAACGTCCGGCTCTCTCTCTCTCTCTCGCGCTCTCTCCATGCTCCACGATTATAGAGATGACGATTCATTCCCCAAGGCAACGATTCAAGCGACTGCGAGTGTTTATAAATGATCAAGCATGATTCAGAGATGACGATTCATGCTCCTGTCACGCGATTCTCAAGCACGATCAAGCACGATTCAGGCGATTCTGTGAAGGTTTTCAAGCGATTCTGTGGAGGTTCTCAAAGGTGAGTTAAGTTAGGGTTTATTGCGTCATCTGATTGAGTTAAGTTAGGGTTTATTTTGTTACTTGATTTTGAGTTAAGTTAGGGTTTACCGCGTCATCTGATTTTGTAAGTTAGGGTTTATTTTGTTACTTGATTTAGTTTGTGTCTCTAATTTGCGATTTTGTGGAGGTTTTCAGGCGATCTGATTGAGTTAAGTTAGGGNTTCAGGCGATCTGATTGAGTTAAGTTAGGGTTTATTTTGTTACTTGATTTAGTTTGTGTCTCTAATTTGCGATTTTGTGGAGGTTTTCAGGCGATTCTGTGGAAGTTTTCAAGCGATTCTGTGGAGGTTCTCAAAGGTGAGTTAAGTTAGGGTACTTATTTTTCTTTAAATTCATCATTTTATATGCTATCTAAGGATTCTTGCTGATTTTTATGGGTGGTTGAGAAAACTACGTGGGTGTTTTTTATGGGTATTTTTCTTTAAATTCGTCATTTTATATATTTTTCGTGTTCTGTTTTTTATGGGTGTTTGAGAAAACTGGAAACAATCCCTACATTGGAATCTTTATAAACCCTTACTGTTCATTTATTCATTTATGAATAGATCAGCATGTGACTTTGTGTTCTGTTTGAATGATTGGTTGAAGCTTTTTTAAGTTAGGGTACTTATTTGTCTCTAAATTCTTCATTTTATATGCTATCTGAGGATATTTTTCGTGTTATGTTTTTATATGCTATTTGAGGATATTTTTCGTGTTATGGTTTTATAGGGTACTTATTTTTCGTGTTCTGTTTGTTCTTCACGTGTGTCTTTCTAAAAGACCCTTCATCACCTAAACCACACATACCCTTTCTAAAACTGTGAAGCCATGTATGTTATTGTTTGTGTAGGCAACAACTTTTGGTGGTTCTAACATTGATCCAACTGCTTGGGAGGACAAAAGTGTAAAGGTGAATCTAGGTTCCCTACTCAGGTAAAACATGAATGATCTGACTGACTGCTTAGTTTTGCATAATTTCAAATCCCAAACCACCACTTGTTTGACTATTGTATCCTTATAGTTTCTGTACTTCACATGCATTTAAACCGTAGTTACTCTTTGAAGATGATAACCCCTTGACCGTTACAAAAATCAAGGCATTAGTTGATTGATGCTTGACCCAAATAAACATATTTACCTATCAACCGTGGTAATATGTGTTCAATATGATCTACCATCGTGAATATATGGAGGCCAGGTTTGAGATACGTGTTCAATATGAATAGAGAATAAGATAGGTGCCAAGTATGTAACAGTAACACTAGATAAGAGTAAGATAGCAACCTGATGAGTCATTGTTTCTCTTGATCATGATCATATCAAAGTTTCTTAATGTAGTCCTGTTTAAAATGAAGACTTTTGTTGTATGATTGGGTTACACATACATTTAAACCGTAGTTGCTCTTTGAACTGATTCTTTCTAATTTAGTTGATGGGTTTTCGTTAAAATTCCTACTTATTTTTCTTTAAATTCGTCATTTTATACTGTTGTGTAGGTTTGCCACCAAGATATAGAGACTCTGTTCGAGCAATTACCCCTGGGTTACCATTGTTTCTGTATAACTATACCATTCAGTGCGTTGTATTTTTTAGGTGTGTTTTCTTTTTCTTTTTGTTTTACAATTGTGTTCATCTGAAAGAAGTTTTGTCAGTTTTGGAGAGTAGATCTAGAAGCTTCTGTTTGTCCTTCACGCGTGTCTTTTTGTCACTTGAAAAGGGTATATTTGGTTTAGGTGATGAAGGGTCTAGACAATTTATTATTAGTAATGCATAATTTGATCCTTTAACCGTTTACGTTTTCCTTCAATTTCTTTTCGTAACTACGTTGTCTGCCTACGTATTTTCTTTTTGTTAAAAATTTGTGGGATTATTGATCTTTCAGATTAAGCTTGCGAGGCAGATGATCTAAATTTGTTTTGAAACTAATTGTTTGGATGTTGATTGAGATGACCATATATTTCCCCTAAATTTACATAATAGAATTCCATAATACATCTGTCTCCAGAAACTTTTCCCCAACCTTGTATGCCTCGGCTGCCAATTGGTCGTTTTAGCTAGTTTATATCAGATTTAAATGCCCAGATAAATAGTGTATGAAGTTGTTATATAGTCATTATTGATTACCAGGCAAAACTGGAACTGTCATGTGATACTTGATAGAATTCCATGAGGATTTTATCTAACTTGGTCCTGCCACCTTTGCCTTTTAAGTAAGAAGGTGTCTTCCGCTTGTCTATGCATGAAATCAGTTTCTTGGGTATGTAACAGGAAAGACACTTATCTTATATAATTGCCTATGTTAAACTTTGCGCACTTGTTTCATGTTCTCAGGCCTGGAATGATCATAAGCACTTTGCTTTCTTTGTCTCTGATTTCTTTGGGATTCAAAAGTGGACCTTTTGCTCCCTTAACTTTTTCATATCCTAATCTTGTCAACTAACAAGTGTCTTGACATACTTTATGGTGACCTTCAATTCATAGAGTAATGTTACTGTAACTTCTGTTGTAGGTAGCCTTCACCTACAAAACTTATCTTCTAGAATAAAACCTTTCTATCACACGATCTTCTTGTAACAAATATAGTGTCAAAACAGTAATAAATCCACCCTGCTGCACCTATTCAATGCCAAACATTGCATTCCACACCCACCACAGTATCAATAGGATTCAAGAAGAAGCATCACCCCATATTCCATCATCAAGACATATTCCACACTACACCACGGTGATGAGAAATGCATTGAATTGAACATTCTAAAGTCCCAATCACCACAAAACTTTACCCAATATGCCACCTTTTGCCAGCAAAGTATGTAGAAACAGTGTAGACAAACTACTCATCTCCATCATTACCATTGCATCCAAATTTCATCCAACCAACCCTATATCACCTTACCAATCCAGAATACAAAAATCCAATTAACAGAAGCGATTTCTATAAAAAAATTATTAAAATTAATTTTATAATTTATAAATTGGTTTTGATGTTTTTTGTTAGAAATAAACTTCAAAAATATTTGTGAGACAAGTCTAAAATAAATTAAAAGGGATATGAAGAAGTGCATGTTCCATAACTGATTTTTGTTTATATCCAAATCTATTTTTCAGTTAAAAAATATTTATTATTTTTACATGAACAATTCTAGAAGAAAGACATATATTCACTAATGTATTTATTGTGATTGGTTATTTTTTTTTTTTTGGGTAAAAGGGGACGGAATCCTCCGGAAAATTTTATTCAATAAAAAAGGAAATTACAAGAAAGAAATGGGCATACCCATTTTTACAAAGACAATTAAGCAACATCCTAGAAAATGTTTGGGAAAAACAATTAATAAAGGCTTATACCCATACCCAACATTGGAAAATAAAAACCATATTTTAAAGAACCCCAAGGCCCTATAGTTCTTGGAATGAGTCACTTCAAAGTAGAGGTCCAAGTCATTCTTCATGAAATCCAAGTTGTTGGCATAAAGAATAGTAATACAGTCCATCAGGTAATAATAGGCCTCATGAATTAAATCTTTTTGAGCTCACTTGAGATAATTAGCCCAATAAATCATATTCCAATCAATTCTCTTATGATGGCCCAGAAAATACTTTCTTCTCCTTCCGGTTCCAAAATTGCACATGGCTACCTTAAAGGAAAATTAAATAAAGGGATTATCTTTTAAGTAAAAATAATATGTGTATAGATTTAAATCATTCATCCTTTTCTTTATTTCTCAAAAGAATGAATTTTTTTTAATATATGTGTTTCATATTCTATCTTTAATTTGTAAAAAATGGATTCACATTCTTATGCCGAAGTATTTTCATCATTACATCAACCTCATATCTGGTGGAATTTTTCCACTCTTCGTGTAGAATTTGTTTGGGAAGATGTGGAAGAAAAAAAACTATATCTTATCTTTCTTGACCGAAACGTAAGTGAAAATATTCATATTTTAATTTTGTTTTCATTAAATTTCTCTTTATAATATACTAACAAATATAATATTATATATTTTATACATTAGAGAGACAAAATGGCAACAATTGTTTCATGTGGTTTACTAAATTTGTACAAACAAAGAAATTTGTTGGGAGGTGTTTTTTCTTTAGAACATTTTCAAATTGAAGGGACTTGCCATGAGTACCCAAGGTATGAAAAATATAGTTTTGTTTGTGGCGAATCATCATCAGTAAAAACATCAAGTTAATCCCGCTGACGGGTGATATTGAAAGAGGGTTTGTGTTATATCCATCGGTGCTTTCGATAAAAACTCTTGCTGAAGATGGGAGTACAAGAAAGATAATGTTGTTGGAAAAAATAATAATGGGAGGACGAGTTAAGTATGTGCGGGAGTCTTTCGATTGGGCTCGTGTGATCTATTTTTACAAGATGGAACGTAAGTTTGCAAATTGTATAAAAACTAAATATTTACCAAATTAACAAATTGTTTAAATTGTTTTACTAACTTTACTATTTTAATAGGGGGCACATGATAAAGTTGTGGTTGTACGATACTCAACATACACGTATTATGCGGATTGCTCGAGCCATAAAAAATAATTCTATATTTTATGCATCTCGGGTTAAACTTATTCATTTAAATTCAAGTATGTTATATATTATTTAATAATTTATGTTTTCATTCTATTTTAAATATTATATTAACTTTACTAAATTTATATTTTCTAATATTTTCAGTGAATATATTGAGTTCTACGGCGTTAACCAAAATTGTGATCGATCCAGATATGCCGGAAGCCCACAACATAAAATTTATACTGAGTTAAAAATTTGTCACCAAGTTGGTTAGGGTTGAGTGTTTTTTATGATTGTTTTGGAGATAAAAACATGTGTAACTTTTATGTTATTTTGTATTGGTTGAATGATATTTTGAACATTGATTTTGTATTCAGTGAATGTTTTTTGAATATTTTGATCATGAATTTCTAATATTTTCAGTGAATGTTTTTTTGTGATTGTTGTGGAAATAAAATCATATGTAACTTTTATGTTATTTTATATTGGTTGAATTATTTTTCAACATTGATTTGGTCTTGGTGAATGTTTTGTAATTAAGTGATGTGCGACAATATTTATTTATTCTATGTAGTTAAAATGCATAATGAGGATTGTCGATGAAGGAAGTGCAAATGTTGATGGTCCTCAAGTTGATTTTGATATAGCAAAAAGGTATGTAGAATATATAATAAGAATACATTTTAATTTTTGATGTACTTACTCAATATATATTTAAAAATAAAATTTAATACAATAGACTTTATTATGCAGAACAAAAAGAGATGAAGAAAAGAAAAAGAAAAATTGCGTTTGGTGAAGGAAGTAGTCAATCAATGTCAAACATGAGAGATATCTCTCTAATTGAGACAACACAAGAGAATATCAATGAAACAACTCCTGCCAGTACACTAACTTTTGCACAAAGGAGAAGAATTATTAATCGAAACTATTATCAACGAAGCAAGGAAAACACCAACGGTAAATACCTCCCGGTTATACACACTTTAGAAACTTTTGTGTTCCTATAAACTTTAGATTCATTGACATGTTTTTTTTTCGTAGGCATTATAAATAAGCGTGGAAGATTGCTATCTCTTTTTGACGAAGTTGTTAATCAATAATCGATGTGTTAGTATTTCTTTTCGAACTCGATCTTTTTGAACATGACTTTCGTAGTTCTTTATAATAATAATAATATTTATTTGTCGTATCCAAATATCTTACATAGCGCTTGGGGAAGAAAGTGGTCAATCTATGACACACATGACAAATATCGCCCTAATGGAGACAACACAAGCGAATATCAATGAAATAACTCATGTCAGTGCGTTAACTTTTGCTCAAAGGAGAAAAATTATTAATCGAAACTATTATCAACGAAAAAAGAAAAATGTTGTTAATAGTGAAGGAACAAGCCGGGTATGTTCAGTGTTGAGACATGAAAATGTCAACGGTAAAAACCATACATTTATTATTATTTTAGAATCTTTGCAATTGACATAAACTAGAGGCTCATTGACATGAAGTTTTCTTTCTTAGGCGTTCAAAATGACCGTGGAATACTGCTACCTCTTTTTGACGAAGCCGTGAATCAAGAATCGACAAGTTAGTATTTATTTTGAACTCTATGTTTTTTAATTCGATACGAAGTGATAATTTTATGATAATCTTCACTTTTCATATTCAAATTTCTTAAATAGCGCCTGGTGAAACAACTCCTGTCAATGCACAAACATCTGCTCAAAGGAGAAGAATTACTAACCGAAAMTATTATCAACGAAACAAGGAAARTAATAGAAATGTTGAGATCCAACAGGAGGATCCATACAATTTTGTTTATGATGGTGKCCCTAAACAACATCGTGTGCTGAAGGAACAAAATGCATGTGAACATTGTGGAGCAAAGCGGTTCGAATTTGAATTCCCTTCCTTTTGTTGCATGAGTGGGAAGACAAAGTTGACATACTCACCCATTCCAGAAGAACTATACAATTTATTTACAACGCAATCAGAGTTAGGCGAAATGTTTAGGCACAATATTCGTGCATACAACACAAACTTTTCCTTCACGTCAATGGGGGTAACTTTGGATAGTACAGTGAGCAATATGACATCTGGAGTATATACGTTTCGTGCTCAAGGGGGAATATATCATATAATCGATCAGTTAGTTCGTAGGGATGGACAACCTTGGTACTTACAACTTTATTTTTATGATGCCGAATTTGAGCTGCAACATAGACTACAATGGCCAAATCTTAATATAAACGTCATTGAAATGTTGACTCGTGTTCTTTTTATAAACCCATACGTGAGAACATTTTGAAGCCTTGTCGAGCTAGGACCACTCGACTATTATAGAGTCACTTTGAATGCTTCCGTGGAACTTGACCAAGGGTGTACAACCGACCGACCACATCTGAGGTTGAAATCCAAGTACTTATTTTATCTCATTTACAATAAAATGTATCATATGCATGGTATTGAAGCAAATTCTAACATTCTACAGGTTGCTGGTATTTGGGTGGAAGGCAATGACAACATCACTGCATACAAGAGAAGTATTGTTGTGTATGGGAGGTCTGACTACAGTAGAAAAATTGAACATCACTATAGTTGCTATGATCCTTTGTCTTATCCTTTGTTTTTTCCCAACGGTGAGTCTGGATGGCATGGTAGAATACCCAGACATGGAGCGTGCATCGATGAAATTGTTAATGACAACGAAATCTTCGACGAAGATCATGAAGGTATGAACATTGTCACATATATTTATTACCTTATTCACTCATTTAGAGGATCTATATGATTCAAAATCGATACTATGCAGAGGTTAGCTTAAGAAGGGGTAGGAAAACTGTAACAATGCGAGATTATTATTGTTACAAGTTCCAGATTCGGTCAAGTAATAACGTCATTCTATTAGGCGGAAGATTATTTCAACAGTTCGTGGTAGATATGTACATCAAGATAGAGACTACACATTTGTCTTTTATTGAAAGGAATTAAACGAAGATAAGATCAGACTTATACCAAGGTGTTGTGGATTGCGTCAATGCCGGTGAGGTTCAACCAAGTAGAATTAGACAACGGGTTGTGCTTTCTGCAAGTTTTATCGGAGGCCCACGTGATATGCGAAGAAGATTTAGTTCAAGATGACGGGAAGCCCGATATATTCCTTACCATGACGTGTAATCCGAAGTGGCCTAAAATCCTTAAAGAGTTATTGCCTGGTCAAATTGCGCAAGATAGACCAGACCTTGTTGCAAAAGTTTTTTGTGCCAAATTAGAGGATCTTAAAAATCAACTCTTCAAGAAGCACATCCTCGGCGAGGTTGGGGCATATGTTTATGTCATCGAGTTTCAAAAACGTGGTTTGCCACATGCACATATCCTCATGATAATGAAACYGGAACACAAGATTACAAACCCAGACCATTACGACAAAATAGTTTATGCTGAAATCCCGGACTCGACAAAGTATCCTTAAATGCACAAGCTGGTGATAAAGCACATGATGCATGGTCCTTGCAGCCATTTACGACCGTCTAGCCCTTGTATAGAAGGTGAGCCGAGAAAATGTCGTTTTAGATATCCTCAACAATTCAACGACAAGACGGTGCAGACAGATAACTCATATTCGATGTATCGGAGGAGAGACAATGAAATAAAGGTGAACGTCTGGGGCAATATCCTTGATAATAGATGGGTGGTCCCATATAATCCAAAGTTGCTAATGATGTTTAACTGTCACATCAATGTTGAGGTTTGCTCAAGTATAATATCTGTGAAATATGTGTTCAAGTATGTTTACAAGGGTCATGACAAACATGTTATTCATGTCGATCCTGATAGAGAAGAGGTCATTGTCAACGAGATAAAGAGATTTCAAGATGCACGATATGTTTAGCCACCTGAGGCAATTTGGAGGATTTTTAGCTTTTCACTTTCTCAAATCCACCCTTGTGTGATGGCTTTGTAGGTCCATCTTCCTAATAAGCAGCTGGTTAGGTTCAGAGAGAATGATATAATGACAGATATCGTTGATAGAGAGAGAGACAATAGCTCAATGTTGACCGCATTTTTTGAGAGGAATAGAACAGATATGAGTGTGAGACAATATTTATACAAAGATTTTCCAAAACATTACACATGGAATGCTAGTTCACGTAAATGGGATCCTCGAAAACAAGAATCAATGAGAGGACGACTGGTTCATGCTAATCCTGCCGAAGGAGAACGATATTATCTACACCTACTTCCGTCTCATATTAGTGGACCCACGTGCTTTGAAGATCTTTGCACGGTTAATGGCACAATACATCCAACATTTCGAAAAACAGCACTTGAGAGAGGTTTAATAGAGACCGACGATAATTTATCGCATTGTCTTGCCGATGCCTCCTTATTTTAGTTTCCCAATGCTCTTAGACGATTATTCGCGGCGATCTTGATTTATTGTGAGCCGGGAGATGTTTACAAGTTATGGAATGAACATTATGATTCACTCTCAAAAGATTATAGACGAGACTACGAAAATGTTGAGGGAGTCCGAAATAAAAGACAATCTATGGGTAAAAACCTCGATGATTTTGATCTTCCAAGTTTAAATGCAGCTGTCAATTTAGAATCATGAGGATTTCGTGAGGTACAAGAAGAGTACTCCATAATTGTGCAAGATGAGACTTAAATGCTCGAAACTCTCTAAATTCCGACCAGAAACATGCATTTGATGAGATCATGAGGCATGTAGATAATGATTGTCCAGCTGTGTTTTTTGTAGATGGACCGGGTGGAACTGGAAAAACATTTTTGTATAGAGCTTTGCTAGCTAATGTTCGTTCCAGTGGACTAATTGCTCTCGCAACCGCTTCATCTGGCGCTGCCGCTAATAACATGCCAGAGGGGAGAATAGCTCACTCTCGATTCAAGATTCCCCTTACTCTTAATAATTATTCAATTTGCAATATAAAAAAAACAAAGCGGAACTGCTCAACTACTTCGAATCACAAAAATAATCATCTGAGATGAAGCATCAATGGCAAAGAGGCAGGTAGTAGAGGCACTCGATAGAACAATGCACGACATCACTGGGGTGAGACTTCCATTTGGTGGGAAAATAATGATTATGGGAGATGATTTTAGACAGGTGTTGCCAGTAATCAGACATGGCACTTGAGCACAGATCGTAGACTCAAGCTTACGGATGTCACCTATTTGGTCTTCGAATAAAAAGTTACGGTCAACAATCAATATGAGAGCACTTACTGATCCATAGTTTTTGGATTTTCTGTTACGTGTCATCGACAGAGATGAAGAATCAGTAGACAGAAACTTTATTCACATACTTGATGACATGACCATTCCTTATACAAATAAAAATGAATCGAAAGATGCTTTGATTGATGCAATCTTTCCTTCTCTTCAAAGCTACGAGACTGCTTCAGATTATATCATTTCGAGGGCGACACTAACAACTAAAAATGAGCATGTCGACGAGATTAATGATCAGTTGATTGAAAAATTTTGTGGAGAGGAAAATATTTACTATAGTTTTGATGAAGCAGAAGATGACAAGAATAACTTATATCCGATGGAGTTCTTAAACTCACTGACTGTTAGCGCTTTGCCCCCTTATTACCTCCGGTTTAAAATTGGATGTCCAATAATACTATTGCGGAATATCGACCCCTCAAATGGATTGTGTAACGGCACGAGGTTGATATGTAGAGGTTTTCAACAGAATGCTATCGATGCAGAAATAGCTGTAGGTCAGCATGCTGCTAAGAGGGTATTTTTACCAAGAATTCCTCTATATCCGTCTGAAGATGATATGTTTTCCTTTAAATTAAAGAGAAAACAATTTCCCGTTCGACTTTGTTTTGCCATGACAATCAATAAAGCTCAAGGACAGACAATTCCGGTGGTAGGTGTTTATCTACCGAAATCGGTATTCTCGCACGGCCAACTTTACGTGGCATTGTCCAGAGGGATATCACGTGGTAATACGAAGGTATTAGTGAAACCTACCAAAAAGTTTAACCAGGAAGGAGTCTACACATCAAATGTGGTGTATCAAAAAGTTTTGAATGATGATTGTATATGATAAAAACATGATTCTAATTTCTATTTTGTTTAAACATAAATTTTAAACTTTCTGAATGAGAAATTGCATTAATTTTTCATTTTCGGATTTTGATACAGATGTGAACCACCAACTATTTGAAAGATATTTTGCAAAAAAGTGATATTTAAAAATTGAATATATATCCTGATAGAACCTTTACATCCTGCCGCATTGCGTAGGAAGTTGAATATATATCATGATAGAACTTTTTACATCTTTTCAAATATATATCCTGATAGAACCAAATATAAATTTTTATCCGTAATCGATATGCCCATTTACATCTTCTCAAAATTTCACATCCCGCCGCATTGCGTGGGTATACAACTAGTCTATTATGGTTTGTAATCGTTAAACAAAATTTGTAACCATTATTTTGTATATTTTGTATTCTTGCTTATTTATTTAGTGTTTTGGCAATGTTTTATTTTTTATTTCTAAATAACAAATTTTTAATATTTTAGGAAGCAAGTACCCGGAACCGGAACCGGTTCCCGGCGGTTCCGGTTCCAAAAATTCAAGAACCGCTCTAACCGGTTCCGGTTCCAATATCTCAAGAACCGCCAGTTCCGATTCCTGTCAAAAAGGGCAGGTACCCGCCTATGCTCACCCCCTAGAGCAAACCAACGTTAATCCTTCAGATAACGTTGAAGACCCCTTAGGTACTCCACTTTCCTACCCATTCCATCACTGCTCTCACGAACAAGGTTGATGAAGCACACACCCAATCTCTTCAGCAGACGGAGCTAATGCAACAAGTCCTGGTTGCTCTCAATCAACCAGCTCCAGTGCCTACTCCATCTTTTACCCCTGATGACCGTGCTCAGCTTAATGCAGCGTGTGAAACGACGACAACCCTAGCCAATGCTCTTACAAGGCTAGAGGAGATGATGGTTCTTCAGATTCAGAGCGTCGACCAACTCTCTGGCTTATGCTCTCAAGTCATCACTAGAGAGGGGGAGATAAGGTCTGACGTTGGACCATCTGTTGCTGCTCCTGCTGAACCTACCGCTCCAGCAATCCATGAAGCTGAAGCTCCCAGAGCTGAAGCTGATGCTGAGGTTGTCTGTGATATCCCAACTTCCCATGAAGCTTCTGTAGCTGAGGAAGTTGATGCCGTCTGAGCTAAAGCTCATGACGATGACCTTCCCATCACCTCTGCATCTGTTGCTGGTGATGTGGAAGAAGAAGACGATGATGATGATAAGGAAGGCGATTCTCCCGACCTATCTAACTCCGGCAACGATCTGGATGACAATGATGATGATGACGATGAAGACAACTTCACCATCCAGTACCAGCGTCCTTCCACTGCCACCAAAGGAGTTGCCCTCAGAGATTCTGCATCCCAGGGGGAGCAAAGGGGAGAAGAGGCTGCTCCATAAACGAAACAGGGCACCAAGTCTAAGGGCAAAAGTGGCGTTGAAGAAGGGAACCTCAAGGTACTATTTCAACCCCTTGAACCCTTATATGATGAGTCCTCAAGCCAAGTAATCGTCACCACTTTGTATCAGTTGTCCATTCCCTCGACTACCTGTGTTGGCTGGAGGAATGGGTCCCTAAGAACCCAACCCCTAGCGCTCCTACCGACCAGCAGATGACTCAACTCAGGGAGTCACTCGACCAAACTAGAGTAAAAATCCCTCTTCGCACCTCTAGTTGTGGTGAGTTCGACTTCCTGACCAAAGCTGAAAGGCTCGAGGCCCTCAAAGCTGAGAAAGAACTAGCTCTCCAAAAGAAATAGACTGAGGACAACCTAAAGCTGGCCAAGTCTTTAGCTGCAAAAGTTCTTCCCAAGAGAAAATCCAAAAAGACGGTGAACGTTGTCCAGGCCCTGGCTAAGCTATCGTCTATTGCAGAGGCTGAACGTGAAAAGAACCTGAAGCTGGCCGAACACGATAAGCGATGGAGAAAAGTTAGTCTTAACAAGAGGATCAACCCTCACCCGATCAACAGTGTCAGCATTAGCGGATGAACAAAAGATGATGAGTTGCTACTCTCCATGCTCATCACCAGGGATAATCTCGAGGCCATGACCGAGTATCCTTCCTATCTTGGCGAATATGGCTACAGCGAATGGCTAAGAGATCCGACAAGTCATTCAGCGCTCAAAGTCCAGACATAAGCCAATTATCGAAGACATCATCAGCGAGCTGATCAAGAAGGTGTCCAGGTATGTCGCAGTCCCTGAAAAGCCTACGCTGAAGAAAAGTGGAAGAAGAAAAAGGCCTTCAAGCCCAAATGATGAACCATTCCTGAGGAATGAACATGAAAAAAGTTCTCCTTAGATGAAGTCTTAAGGGCTTCAAAGAAGCCAGACATATCTATGTTGAACCTATCATTGCCAGCGAAGGGTCCCTATATGCCCAACATTGTGCATATAAAGCCTGAGTTAGGATTGATTTTCCTTGACTATGATGGAGAAGTCAACTTCCTAAAAATGTCTGAGTTGCATCTCTGCCCAATGAAACATCTAGAATACATCTGATATTGGCTGAACAATGACATATATGGTGAAATGATGGACATCAGGATCAGAAAGGAATTTCGACGTCGAAAGGAGCTCAGCGAAGATGTACCTATATTCTATGTCTACTTTTAGTGATTAATCTTATATTTTGTAAGTTTTAGACATGTACTGAAGACTTGTAATATTTCCATTTGAAATTAATATAAGTATTTTTGTGCATCACTGAAAAAAGATCTCTGAAAAGAGTAATAAGGACACAAGTCTATGAGTTCCGGTGTTACTCTTACATTCACTGACAATCTATAAGTCAGTGAACATGCTTTCAGTTTCAGTTTCAGTTTCCCTTCTTTTAATTTTTCTTAAATTTGTAACTTAAGAAAAATTTCTAAGTATAGACTGACTCACTGAAAAAGATCCCAAAACAGTTAAAAGGGACATGTACTTTATATGTAACTTTTCCTTACTGTTATTTGATAAGACAACTTTTTTTTATGTTGCCTTGTTATCATCAGATAGGGGGAGATTGTTGATCATCTCTCTCAGTGATTTGATGATAATCCCTTTTACCTTATACGAAGTATTTATGTTTTTATCTTTCAGTTCCAGCGATCATCACTGAGTCTGTTCAGTGATCGCTGAGAACATGTAATGTAAATCCATCAGTAACAACGATACTTCAAGAAGACAAAACTCACACCAAAGAACCTTCAGCGAAAGTCAAAGACTGAAACTGAAGATTAGAGACTGGCGAGTTCGTGAAGCGGTATTCAGTGATTACAACCTGGTCTACATATGTGTGAAGACTGCTCAAGCCTCAGCGAATGCTGAAGAGACCTTCAGGTTATTCCAGCATTTAGTGATCAAAAGAAGCTTTTTGAGGACGATTGTTTTTGTCTTGTTCTTACACACACAAAGGACAAACCCATACCCTTTTAGAGCATAGTACGGTACGGAGTTGGTGGGTAGTAGCCGATTAGTTGACTCTACTACCCACCAACTCCATGAAATTATGTCTGCTCATGAATAGACTTTTGTACTATTCTCTGTAGTAAAGGACAAGTCTTTCTCTAAAGGCTTGACGTGTGTTCAAACCCTACTGTATTGCAAATGTGCATTTAATGCAATGGGTATAAATAGATGTGTTATATATTCATGCAGAGATATTCTAACTCTTGAACCCTAACTCTGACGTTCATACGTAAAAGAACACACACATCTAAAGAACACAATACACTTATCTTCAAAAGCAAATTAGAATCTCTTTTAAGTATTCTAAATAGTTCTTACCTAGAAAGAACTTACTTTCTTCTAAGTCTTATGCAACAAATCATTTCTCTTTGCTAAGAACTAGTGTGTAATTTAGATTGTTTAGATTAGTTATCTTTACCTTATCTTTCCGCAAATAATCTTTTAAAATTTGTATTGATCCTTCTTTATCAATATATATTTTAAATTTGAAAAGTTTATTGTGTTTGTATTCATCTCTCCTTCTACAAGCTGTTATACACATCTTGTAGACCCTAACGAGACCAACATATACGGTTGAGGTCGGGGCCCGGGTAGCATATCCCCCGAACCGCCCATACCCGGTATATAATTTTATTAATATATTTTATATAATATACGTATATATATATATATATATATATATTATTTACTAAAATCAGGTCTTGACCGGGGATGAGGAATGGGGTTTGACTGAGTTTGACCAAAAAATAAACTGGGGACGAGATATTAATTCCCATACCTATCGGGGACTGGGGCCGGGGGGCGTTCATACAAACCGGGGCCGGGGATTAGAAAACATGCCCCTCCCCGCCCTGTTGCCATGCCTATGGTTACCCCGACCCTTGATGCTCTCTCGCAAGGACTTGCAATATAAAAGAAAATAAGTAATATTTGATTTTGACTTAGATACATTAAATACAAATCATGTTCCCATATGCGACTTAAACTTGCTAGTCGTCTAACCTTCCAACTTCAGCACCTTGAAATGTATGTGATTTCAAAGACACGCACATATGAGCTCAATATGAAATCTCATCGTGTTCTACTTATTCAAATTCCTCATATTCATATGGTACACAGTTATTTGTTTGATCTGCTTCTGTTCAAAATATGCGATTTTAATATTCCCTTATTATTATATTCATATGATATTCACCCATGTTATTTGTTTTTTAGATGTATTTTTTCACATACTGATCGTTTGCCCAACCATATTTCTTTCTTCATGAGTAGTTAGCGGAAATCAAAACGTAAATGTTTGAAAGTCAATTTTATATAAAAACTTTGGATATGATTTAATATAGTTTATGATATTATATATGTTACTAAACAGATCCAATAAATCTTACACAAAGATAACAGTTGGAAGGTAAGATATAAGCAAACTTTGTCTTTTACTTCAAGAGATAGAGCGGTTGTTTCCATAAAAACAAAATTTGAAGATAGCACCCAAAAAAATTGCAAGCAAAAGTATGAGCAAACAATACATGGGTATAGTAAATAGAAAATGTAGTAAAGCTGTAGATCAAAACAATTAAGAAAACATAAGAGGGCAAGACGGACAATTAATGGTACAAAAAGAAAAATAAAGATTAAGGTGACATTTGTTTTTAAAATGTGTTGAAGTCTGAAGTCTTATTTCACTTATGATTAATAAGAGATGGTGCTGAAGTCTGAAATCTGAATCAATAAGACTGTTTGTTTTTGTAAACATATTACTATCTGAATTTGTTTAAATTATCTATTTTACTGATTAGAAAATTATAATGTTGAATTTATAGATAAATTTATACAAGTTCACATATTTATTCGGCATCAATAATAATTTATATATGAATTATATAATTAGCATTCATTTAAACGAAAACATGCCATTAACTATATTTAAATCCTATTAAAATACACCAAATTAGAGATGTGATGATCAATTTGGTAAGATCAATTGAGAAAAATGATCGATTAAGGTTAATCGATTGAGAAACGTTGTTGCTAAAAGTTTCGAGAATAATAAGAGGCAAATAAGATGTTAGTTTACCTCTAAACATATAAGATGACAGTAAGATATAAGTGCCTCTAAGAAATTGGAAAAAAAAATCAAACAGTCTGAATGACCCTACCTCTTAACAAATTAGACATAAGAGACTAATAAAAACTTTATAAAAAAAACAAACACCGCCTAATATAAAATATGTCACACAAGTAAATACTGTAATAAACATGAAAGATAGAAAAAACCAAAGAAACCTTTATGAATATTATCTTGGTTTAGTTTAAGAAAATGTTCAAAAAAAAATCCATATTGATCTTTTAAGTTTTTTTTTAAATAGACTTTTAAGTCTAAGGGGCCGTTTACTAAACGTTTATTCGAGTAAGTATTTACCAAGTCACATTACCTTATTAGATGCATATAGAGATGGCCAAAAACCGGTCCCGGGCGGTCCCGGGCCGGTCCCAATCGGTCCTTACATTTCTCATAACCGGCCATAACCGGTCCCGG
>NC_037536.1:3941442-3945200 GCF_001531365.2 Cynara cardunculus var. scolymus | reverse complement strand
AAGTTTAATAATAAAATAATTTATTTTTGGTTTAATAATATAACATTTTATAAAGATAATAATTAAGTATTCTGTTAGAACTCAATGATTATTCTATATTTAGATTTTTTATATTTAAAATAAGATGTTTATCATGTATTTGATTATGTTTATCTGCAGTTAGTTACTGGGGTTTTTTCCCTGAACCTTCCTCTTTCTCTCTCTCTGTGTGTGTATATTCAGGTATCTTGTACCATACCTCTTGTAATAATTGGGGTCCGAATTCAGATATAAAGTTTTAATAAGTTGTACTTATGCACAATCTACATATAATCTTGAGTTTTAAATAACATGTATTAATAAACAGTACTTTATGCATAAAAAATGGTTTTTAAGAGTTTTTACCAAATAAATTATAATATAGTATAGATTATATAAGGTTATAAAGTGTTCTATAATTTAGCATAAGATCAAAAACAATTAGTTTATAGATTAAGTAATATTTTAATCATTAAATTATACATGTTTAATTATTAAATTATAAATAATCATACTAAAATACATACAAGAGTCAATTGCATTCTTGTTTTCGTGATTTATTGGTTGTCATTAATACAGTCCCTTAAATATGTTTATTATACTCCTGATACTTGTGGTATGCAAAAATGTACGTCTTAAGTCCCTCTTCTGACGAAATAAAATAGATTCCATTAACCATGTTAAGTCAGGGTGTATTTGCGTTTTTTTACCATATATATGTTCTGTCTTTTTCCAAATAAAAAATAATAATATATATATACATATATTTTCTGTCTTTTTCCAAATAAAAAATAATATATATATATACACTAAGGTTATATATATATATATATATATATATATATATTTATATATATATTTATATATAGAGAGAGAGAGGGAGTGTGTGAGTTATTATGCAACCCTTTACATTTATATAACCAATACAACTCAATCTCAAACGTCTATTTAATTTGATGAATATGTGATTTCATAAAAAGTTTAGATTGTATCATAATATAAGGTATTGATTATAATTAATGAACCTTAGTCATCTTCCATAAATATTCAAATTATAATAAATTAACTCTCATCATTTCCATAAATATCTCAATTGATTGAGTTGCATTGGTTGTACAAATATGATGAGTTGCATTTGAAACGTCCTCTTTCTCTCTTTATATATGATCACATTGTATATGGTATGCAAAAACACACGTACTGAGTTCCTTCATACAACGGAATAAAAACAATATATATATATATATATATATATATATATATATATAGAGAGAGAGAGAGAGAGAGAGAGAGGAGCGATCAAATGAAAACCACTCCAATTTGTAAAAACCGTAAAAACTACTCTCATCCATCGTTAATGTTATGAAATTTTTTCATGAAATTGTTAATCTTGTGAAATTGTTTCATATAATACTTTTTTTGGTGAAGTTGTTTCATATGTGGTTATGAAATTGTTTCATATACTACTTAATGAAATTTTAATGAAATTGTTTCATGTATTTCTCTAAGATTAGAATAATGAAGATGATAATATCCATGATTAACACCCTCCACAATAAAAATGGTTAATCAACCTCTCATAATTACAAAAAAATGAACAAAATGAAAAATTATGATTGGTTGAATGAGATTTTTACGGTTTTTACAAATTGAGTGGCTTTTATTTGAACTCACCACTATATATATATATATATATATATATATATATCCTATATATAGGGAAGGGTTCAAACGAAAATCTTTGTGATTTACGAGAACGTGAGAACAACCTAATAACATCATATTGTGATAAAAAAATAAAATTAAAAGATTTTTTAAATTAAAATTGAAATTTAAAAAGATTCAAAAAATATTAAAATTAAAAGGGTAATAATGGAAATAATATAATAAAATATTTTAACACGATTACACGATCATGATTATCATTATCTAATAAAGCGGTTAAGAATTCAAAGAGACTAGAAGCCGTAACATCAAATCGCTAAAAAAATCGTGATTGATCAAGAACACATGCACCCTAATCGATCAAGAACCCCTAATCGATCAAAGAGAAGGTATTGCATGCAACAATCGAACATCAAGAAGAAGTTTATACAAGGTATTTTTCACAATTACTCGTTTTGAACATGTTTTTAATTGATTAGCTCTGATAATCATGTGATATCAATATCACTTGACTTGATCATGGTTTCAATGGGTTATGTTAGACATTATCACAACGATTTCGGATGGTTTTGATATGTTAGGATTAGACTAGGTGTGATAATCATATAATATGGGTGTGATAATCACTGTTATACATCACTTGGCAATGGTTAGGGTTATCGTTTTGGTGCTTTGCTGTTGATAAGTTAAAATTTAGCTGTAATTGTTTCTAGATGATTCCGATCATATCTTCACACAATTTGCTATTATTCTTGACGATTAGTATTACTTATTAGTATTGTTTTAAATTATTGATTTTATGTGATATGGGTGTGATAATCATGTGATATCAATATCACTCGACTTGATCATGGTTTCAATGAGTTAAGTTAGACATTATTGGTTTCGATAGATTAGGATTAGATAATCACAAATTTTTACACTAGGTGTGATAATCATGTGACATCACTGTTGTATATCACTTGGCAATGGTTAGGGTTATCGTTTTGGTGGTTTGATGTTGATAAGTTAAAATTTAGGTGTAATTATTTCTAGATGATTCCGATCATATCTTCACACAATCTGCTATCATTACGATTAGTATTACTTATTTGTATTGTCATCACATGATTTCCATTAAACAACAAATAAAATCACTTATTTGTATTGTTTTA
The DNA here is from genome assembly GCF_001531365.2 of Cynara cardunculus var. scolymus. Lineage (NCBI taxonomy): Eukaryota > Viridiplantae > Streptophyta > Magnoliopsida > Asterales > Asteraceae > Cynara > Cynara cardunculus. Next base: position 3,942,363 of record NC_037536.1, on the reverse strand, counting down.
AATTATAGTTAAATCAATATTTTGCACCGATTAATATGTCATGCTTATCACAAAATATGCATATAGTTATCACATGATTATCACAACTATAATTTTTACATTGGGTGTGATAATTATGTGATAATTATCACAATGATTTCGGATGGTTTCGATCGGTTAGGATTAGACAATCACACATTTATCACAACGATTACTCATAGTTTCGATAGATTAGGATTAGACAATCACACATTTATCACCACGATTACGGACGAAATCCACTAAATGATTTGGTGTGATATGGGTGTGCTAATCATGTGATATCACTATTATAACATCATTTACGCACTCAATTTTATCATGGTTTCGATCAGTTAGGGTTAGACAATCACATATTTATCACAACGATTACTCATGGTTTCGATWAGTTATGGTTACACAATCACACAATTATCACAAGAGAAGAGAAGAGAGTGGAACGAACGTGCAGAAAAAAGGGATAATTATAATTAATTAAAATAAAATTATAAAAATTACTTAATTACATTACTGTCCTTATTAATTTATTTATATTTAATATAAACTAATTTATTAATTAAAAAAGTTTGAGGTTATTGGGTTGTTCTCGTATTCTCGTAAATCACAGGGATTCTCATTTGAACCTCCACCTATATATATATATATATATATATATATATATATATATATAGACTTGGGATCATGTGAGACCAACCTGTTTTCGTGAGACCCGTGAGACCAGCATTTTATACTTGAAACTTCACAGCAAAATGCTGTAAAGGTAACTTTTTAAAACCTTCACAGTGTTTTTGCTGTGAAGGTTCGACTTTTTTTAAACCTTCACAGCGTTTTTGCTGTGAAGTTTATGTGTAAAAATGTGGTCTTACGGGTCTCACGAAAACAGGCTGGTCTCACATGAACCCA
>NC_037536.1:3919897-3941162 GCF_001531365.2 Cynara cardunculus var. scolymus | reverse complement strand
TATATATATATTTGTTCCGTTATATAAAGGAACTCAGTACGTGTTTTTACATACAATGTGAAGTGTGATATTTAAGGTACCTTAGTCAAAGAAACAAACCAAAAAGCACATGGAAGAGGAATGTAATTTAAGGTTTGTTTTATAGGTGCTGAATGGTTTGATGGAGAATAATTAAGTGGTCATAATGATTAAAAGACTCTTATGATATATTGCAAAATAAAATATATTTGTTCGATAATTATTTACAATGAAATTAGGATACTGGTTAAAAGAATCTCATGATACAAAATCATTTAGATGATTTTAGAACCATTTTTTAACCAAACAATGATGATTCAGAAGTCGTCTCTCAATGAAACTATCAAGGGATAAACAAACAACTCCTACCTAAAAAGTAGTTACAAAAACTAATGTGTGACTTTAAAAGATGATTATTAATTAGGAATGTGTGTTAATAATCTTATATTTTATTTTAAATACAACAAAATATATGAAAAGAACATAACCATTTGTCATCCATACATACAGATACAATCAATAAGAAATGCGGTTTTCTTCCTGTTTATTCCTCTTTCCATCATGGTATCGTCCATGCTCCATATACACTACCTCATTTCTTATACATTCATTTACTACTAACTTGCACTAATTTACCTTTCCATAATGATCGTAGGACCAATGTAGATAGTGGCGTCCACCCACTTATACTACAGTAAAAGCAGTAGAAGAACCCGTGAAATGTTTGACCGATCCGAAAAGCGATTTCGATGCACCAAAATGTGTTATCCTGTAAACGCCCGAAACCGCTGCATCCGGAATGTGCCATTCGATAGTTGCATAGCTTCGGGCACTTAGCTTTGAAGGCCTCGACCACTTGAACTTTAGGCACCAATCATCATCATCGTATGCCGGTTCCCAGTTATTTCCAGATTGCAAAATCTCCACCAATGCAAACGTGCCTTCGGTCATAAGGTCGTTCCTCGGGCAGGCTGACCAGAACATGGCTTTAACAATATCCCCCCGTTTGAAGATCGAGTCTAGAGGAATGTCCGTCTTACAGTCGCCGAAGCTTGCACTGAGAGGGGTTGAATCCATGACAACTGGAGTCAGAAGGCTAATTTGATCATCGAGCAGGTCAGGGGGTTGCGGGCCCCGTTCGACTGGTTTGTCACTAATGAGAGAAGATGCTAACTTGTTGAATTCTTGAATGTATGCATTCAGTGTATGTGGACCGTAGAGAGTCGAAGCTCCCTGAAAATCATGAAACATATTCTCATTCAGTCGGTCGTTTTTTCAAGAGAATCAGGTTCTTAGTTATATATACATGCATAATCAAACCAAAAAAACCGGTAAATCCTACACAAAGGTAGGGTGGGAGTAGGATACTAGGATATCTCTATCCTAATGGGTATAGAGTGAGGCCATCTCCGTGAAGATACTCGGCTTGCAAAACAAGCAATGAAAGATAGAGAGCAAGTGACAGATTAGAGTGTGTGCAAAGCGGTAGGGACAAAAGTGCGGAAGTTGGGATAAAACAAAGAAGGAAACACAAAGTACAGTACTGACAACTACTGGTGTAAGAAGAAAAGTTGAGATTAGCGTACAGTAAAAGGTCACACAAGTAGGTACAAAGGTAGACATGCAAAGTAGACACTCTTGGAAATCCATCGCCGGTTATTTAGGAGAATAATCTTCTTACAGATTTTTTATAAAATGTATGACCCTCTGACATATCAAAAAACCGCATCTACCTAACAGAAAAATGTCTCCTAACACAAGAATGTGTCATGCCCCGAGTTAAATAGTCAAATAGTCAATAGGAGTAGGCTGTGTCAAAGGGTCAAGATTAATAGGTTGTGGTAGGAAAGTACAAGCAATTAGTGCTCCGGTACAAGTGGACAGTGCATGGGTAGTAAGTCGGTGGGCATTAAGTATAAATAAGGGGTGTGAGAGTGAGCGGGATTCATTCTGAATTGTGTGTTCAGTTTAGGTGATAGCCTTGGGCGAGTACTGGCCCCTCGAAAGCCAAAAATTCTGTAACTAAACTAGATATCTTATATTAAACCATTCGATTTCTTTAACCCTAATTTTCCTTGGTGTGTATCAGAATGCCTCAGGAAACATCTTTCGGAAGATTATTCTCCTAAATAACCTCATTCTTTTTTACCCCTCCCCTATAGACAAGAATGAAAAATTATAACTTCTGGAGAGAGCGAGAGCGTAAGCAGGAAGTGGTTGGAAAGAAAGGAACACAGATTACGGAAGCGCCAAAAGGAAGTGCAATGTGCAGTCCCACAGGGGTCTTTCACATTATGTGGAATTCTCTCTCGGGTTTTTTATGCTACTGCAACAGTTGATAATATTAACAAAAATATTTGTATATATAATTATATGTATGATATACAGATTTACGGTCGTAAGTCGCGACATGAGAAATGTCATGTCCTGAACTTGGCTCTTAAGACTTGAGGCTCGACCTCACTAACACGCCTCATGTCAGTTACAACCTTGGTTCTAACCAAACCAAACAAAACTAGTATATTCCACCCAAAGATGTTGTTTCCGAGAAGACACCGTCTCTCTTAACTGTTCTGTTTACTGCAATTTTACTCCTGGTCTATCCGAAGAGCCTACTAATCCTAGGGGATTACAGAATAATCCTTGAGAACAGTGTTAACACGGCTTAAGCTACACCTGGTTTACTGCTGCAAAAAAACTGAAATTTCCAAGTTTTATGTGGTAAAGAGCATCAAAGTTTTCATTGAACACAAGAAAACATGTATGGTGATTGCAATTGGCTTGAAGTTGTAAGATGTTTAATGCAAATTTAAAACGATAAAGGGAAGGTATATTTACCTCATATCTCTGAATTTGATATTCCTCAAATGTAGTCACATATTGTGAGTATGTATTTGTAAGTCCTGCTATAACAACATGCACATTGTTATCCGATTCTTCTTTGTCTCCAGATGTCAAAACTTCCTTGACAGCATCACGGAGGCGCCTCCCTGCCATAGTTGTGAATTCTACATGGACAAAAAAACGACATTTATAAGAATGAAAAGTAGGTTTAAGAAGAAAATAAATTAATAAAGTAAATGTGCCAAAAATCAATGAAGCAGCTTTAAAGACGTTAAGAGCATCTCCAACAGTTTCTCCATGATTTCTCCAATATGGAGAATCAAAAGTCAAAATCTCCAAAAAAAAATGGCAGTCAACTCCATCAGCTTCACCATTTTGGAGATTCTAACATTAATTTTATTATTAAAATATTCAATAATATTAAAAAAGGTCCTCTCTCTTTCTCCCTTCAATTCTATTGGTTGGTTGGAGAGTTTTTTCTTGGAAGAACAAGGCCATTCTCTCTTTACACATTTAATTTTGGACGATTCTCCAAATTTCTAGAAACATTCCCTCAATCTCATACTTTCTCCATTTTGGAGGAGATGTTGGAGATGCTCTTAAGTTTCTTCATCGCTCTGACAAGATGGAATGCTAACCAGTGAGACAAGTCATATGCAAAATAAGTCATTTTACACCCAAGAAGTTATGGCATTACTTGACAATGTAATAACATCAAATTCTTTTTAACAATATTATTAACAGATTTACTAGGGGGCTGCAGGATAAATAAAGGGAACAGATGGCCAATAATTACCTCCTGGAACACTGAGGATAACAAGTTGCCCGATTTGCAAAATCTGAATAGGAAGTATGGACGGCTGCATAAATCACGATGAGAAATATGAGAGAACATTTCATAAGCTAAAGCCTCCCACCCATTATAAAGTGTGCACCCACATGAATCTACTAATAATGATGATGGTAACTCTCTTAAGGCATTATATCATCTTAAAACCAACACTGATAGTGACTTATAAGGTCTGCTCTCATGCAAGCACACAAAACTAATGATCTATCAAAATTGAAACTCAAATAATCTTTAAGGTGCATGTTTCATACGCAGAATGAGGGAAATGGAGAACTACTTGTGGTGGTCTCATGAAGTTAAGATACACCAAGATTGCAACTAATATACCAGAATATTCACATTAATCTTAACTAGCTTTTCAAAATTGTATCATATCTAACTTTCTCTCTTTCACACACATTTCATAAGCCAAGTTGGGTTCCCGTGAGAAAGAAAGTTATGGGAGAAGGGTAGAAGGTTCTCCACTCTTGGATCAATCCTAATTGAAGATCAACACTAGTTAGATGCACCGGATCAATTCCCTTCTAAAACGCAACTCATGGGTGACCATGAGATTAAAAGTGATCAAGGGTGGAGATCTCTTCCTACGCTTCTCACTTAACTCTTCTTCTCACACGATCCTTCGCCTCATAAGCCAGGAGTCTTTGTTTGGGGTAGAAGGTCAGGTCTGTATACATCCCTCCCAGAAACAGCCTCTCTACTGGGTTCCTTTGGTTTGTTTAATGTCGGATGGTTCAGGCACTCTGCTTGCGCTCAGTAATAAAAAAACAGCGATCCCTCCCCTTCTGCTTTCATCACTTAATTTGCAACTAATATAACAGGATACATAATTCAAATGTCTTATACGAATGGCATTATTATAACACATATAGTTTGAACCTTTGAGGTGACATTCACGTTATTAATCAGAATGAGCTGAACTTGCAAGAATGAAGCCACTACTAGGCACAGAAGAAAACAAAGTTCTTTCCAAACAGGGACGACGCTACTCCTCTTCATGAGTTAGTATAATAGGTCAAAATATTTGATCCTTTCATCAATGGAATCTATACAACGTGATCTTGAAAATCGAATATGTAACAGGATATAGTGATGTTTTTGTGTTATATCCATTATACTACCACATTCATGATAACTATATGGGTCTGAATTTAGGATAGGTTGAGAGCAAAAGTAATCATGCATAGATTCTTAAATTATGATTTTTAACAGTATAGGTGGATCTTGCTAAGAACTAAAGACAGTATGTCGAACCTAGTACATGTTACAACACAAAAACTACATGAAAATCCATGACAGCATCATTATTGGTAGAATGCCAGACCCCACAAGGACAACCAGTGGAAGGTCAACCACACCGATGATTCCACAAGTGGGGATATGTCTAGGAAAAAGATGTTTCTGGGAAAACTTGGAGCCCGAGCTCACATCAAAACCACCTATAAATAGGTCAAGAAACCTGGTTAAAAAGAACTTCTGATTTCTGAATGCATCATATAACTATTTACTGACTAGGTGCTTCTATTTTGCATAACCTCCTACACTTGGTGTGTAGACTAATTCTCACACTGGCAGTGGTCCAAGGGTCCAAATCCCTTGAGCACATGAAGCAAAAAGTTCTCATATTGTTAGTTGTCCTGAGAACAGCATCCTGTTTACATTCAAATTTTGAAGTTCACTTCTTACATCTTTTCACATAATCTCAAATCACTGTTATACCTGAGGGTTAATAAGTCATTGTAATAAAACTGGGTAATAGAAGTACAAGTGGCTAATGCTTAGATAGTACAAGTATGCAATGCAAGGTTTTATTGAGTCTCAGCATTACTAGTATAAATAGGAGGTAGGGGTTTGAGAAGAGGCACTCTGTTTTGTTATTTCATTGGCGTGAGCCTTGGGAGAGCCCCAGCCTCTCGAAAGCTAGTTTCCTTTCTTGTAATCATAAATTTTGCTAGTAGTAAATCATATGAAACCCTAGGATTCTGCCAATTTGAGCATCCGAGTATATCAGTCACATCATACATATGACACACAGCTTAGAACACATTGATGACATTCTGCTCATCCCCAAAAAGCTTCCCCTTTATCTTCAATACACCATTTATAAATTCAAAAACATAAAACAAAATAATGTTTAAAACCAAAAAAATAAACAATTATAGACATTTCCTGTAATGAGAACTAGGTTAGATTAGAGTTGGAGTTTTACTCACAGCCCAGTCATATGGTTCATGCATTTCACCAGTGTCAATCAGAATGGGTTTTGGATCCTGACAATTGATCTGCTTCTCATCTGGCTTTTTCAGTAAGCCTCCAACAAGCTTCCAAAAGGCATTTCCCTAAAGATCATTCAAAACATTACCATTGCACGTCTTAGAGCCATTTAAGAAGATGCTGAAGGTGTGTAGGCATGTAATGTAAGCTTATAACCTCGTCATCTCCCTGCTTGAAGTCAAATGCTCCAGGTCCGTCAGTGGTTCCAGCAGCAAAAGAAAAGCCCATGGCAGCAGGGCATGTTCTGACCAATTCATTACTTTCTCCAACTTCTGACAATTGGACTGGGAGGTCAGAGAAATCAATATATGTGTGTCGATACCTTACTGTTCCTTTCAGTTGTTCAGAAGCATTTTGGAACAGCTCCATAGCTTTTTCAAACTGTCTTTCACCAATGATACGTGTACTCTCAAATTCATCTGGGTAACTGTCAAAGAAAATGGCATACATGTTTTCATTCTAGGTAGTCTTGAAACTCCTAAAAGTGGCATATTCCTCCCTCCTTCCCAAAATAAATGTCCATAATAGAAAAAACAATCAGTTTTAGAGATGTGTAATTATTACACTGTAGTTATTAATTAACTGAATGACAATTATACCTATAATAAAAAAGTGCACAATTCTAGTAATGCATAATTATTCCGCTGATGAATTTCTCTACCTCATCAACTCTTAAATATTTGTGAGTCAAAATTAAGGGAATGATTGAAAATTTAGTAAATTATAACCATCTGCTTTTTAAAGTTTGTACTTATTTTGGGACAAACTTAAATAGAAATGTCGACACTTATTTTGGGACAGAGGGAGTATGAGGAAGGTACAAACCCTGGACCACGGCCATAGCACAGTTCACTTCGACCATTGCAGGTACTCTGATTGAAATCACAGGGCAAGCCAGTGTCTATGCAAAATGCTCCAAGCACATTCGGGCTTACATCGCCACAATTTGATTGACAAAATGCAGATATGAATTGAGGGCGTTCAGCCTGCCTAAGGGTACTCCTGACTCGTTTTGCAACACTTAAAGCTCTTGTAACAGGTCTTCCAGGAGAAGACTGGTAGGTGGAAGCAATGTCCATCAACTTTTTACCTGTGTGGGGAAGAGATTATAAGAGGCCTTATCTTATACATTTTGCATAAAGCAAGAAAAGTATGTACCAACAGCCAGATAACAAATCACCACCAGCGTCTAGTCTCTACACTCGAAGGGGTCTCCATACATGTGCATGACTATATTTGTAAAAAGATAATCTAATTGCTTTAGGTAATTCAGAAGATCTTTCACGAATGAACTTTTACTGAGATCCTATAAATAGCATCAAATCACAAGAACACTAGAGAACCAATGCACCCGCCCTCTATCCTCCGGTTGACATCGCCAAACTTTTAAGGCACAAAGTAGCATGTATTTTGATAATTTACAAGTCAAATACGATACAAGATTAAACTTACGGTGTTCATGAAAATCTGGAATTATGTTGGAGATTCTTCGAGGTACTTTATAAGCCCCAGATTTGATGAGTGATTGGCTTTCGAATCCTTTGTGCATGACATCTGTATTATACCAATCCTCCATAAATCGTGCAGCTGCGCCTTTATTGTCACCACTAATCAATGAATTTGTACGGCTCATAGACGTTCCATGAGTCGCAAACCAATTAAAGCTTCCAATAGGACCCCACTCTTCATCTACAAACTTCATGAGTGTCATTTCTTTATCAGTGTCGTATTTATAATTTCTCCTTTCTTCTTCTGGATTATTGAGATAAGCACTGGGACTACGGTTTATGCTAGCATCTAAGAGCTCTCCTGCAAATTTAACCTAATGATCAGAGCCCTGAAAAACAAGATACATGAGCTACCTTTGTTCTAAGTAATCAATAGTCAAGTGTGCCAATCCTGACTCATCCTTCCTATGTGGTTCGTTTAACTAGATGTAGCATCAAGAACTGGTAGGCCAATGCAAAGAGTAAGAATTCTAAGCTCTACATTACGTCCATTATGCATGAGTTGGTATTTTCTAAGAATACTTGAGATTATTCAGCAAAGACAACAAATATGAAATAATTGTACTTATCGCAGCTTGTGCAAATGATTAATTAATAAGAATTGCTAAATTTATTCAATATTATATCCACTTAGTTATTTTTTATGATTAGATAGATAGGTCTAGAATCCACATGAACTCCAACATGTTTTACTCATAGATGCGACTCAACTGAAGAACTTTATAGGTACATAAAAGGGTGAACAGCTTATTTGCATGAGCAATTTAGTTCCGAAAAAAGGAACAATATATGGTTATTATCAGAACATTTGAAAAAAAAACAATTAGCAGTAACTCTAACTGATTTAGGATACCTTTATTTATAAAGATAGAACCTGGACGAAGATTCTCATGAGCTTGGGTGATGCTTTTTTCAATGCCATCCACAAGGGCATTGAAGGATTGTTGTACAAAACCAAGAGATGTTATAATATATACAACATATTGAAGATATCCTCCAGGCCCAGCATGAGTATGGATCCCACTGATGGCAACATTATCCTCCGTATATAGGTCACCATACCTTTGTCATTAAAAAAAAGAGAGATTGGAATAATTCGGATATGGTTATTGAAAGCAGTCTAGTAATGTTAAAAGAGCCTGCAGCAAACTAACACTGTAATGATACATAAGCATGGTTATTTTTTCAAAAAAAATCCTTTTTCCTAGTACCACCGTCCTACTATCTTCTCACCGACCCCACCCCTCCTAGCATATCTTTTGACTTGGTGAACACGCAAATACATAGCATTGAGGAAATGGGATTACGGAGAAAAGGACGATTACTTCAAATGATTTGCAACAGACATAGAATGAAGTGCGCTTAAAACTGCAAGGTTAAAGTTCATTAGAAGTATCAACCTTGCCTTCAATCTTTCTATTACTTTAATTGTAACAAGCTGTGAAGCCATGCAAACATCAAGGTTCACAAATACCACGGAATTCCCTTGAGGTTCTGCGACAATGAATGTACGAGCTCGCAGTCTGAAATGAATTCCAGAGGTAGTTTGTTCAATATTAGCATATCCCATCATATTGACATCTGCAGCAGGTCCTGTAATGTCATAGCTTCCAAGACCAATCAAGTTCGTAGATTCAGACGAGGCCCCTCTGCACTTTACTAGTACCAAAAAAAGGCTCACTAATAAGCACATGCTCGTGGATAGCTTTTGTAGTACAGAACGCGAGGGGGGAGGCAGCTTCATAGCTTCTCTCATAGATGGTGAACTTTCAAAATATTGTCTCCATCCTCTGGGGAAGAAATAAAGTAGAATAAGATACAAAAGCATCCACAAATTTGAACTTAGGAGGCCACACAATGAAAGCTGTTTATAGACAACTCACAGTCAAAAGAATGTAGCTAAAAATGATATCAATGCCAATGTCATCCATGAGATACTACCCACATGGACCCAAAAGCAAACTTTTGCTCAATCATGATTAACACATTACCCTATATTATTATCTAAACTTACAACAAGCTGCTTTCAAACATCAAAAAGACCAAATTTCATATTTTTCTTATGTATCTGCCAGTTCAAAAGCATAAGCAAGTGAGATAACAATATTTCTTTTCCAAGAGTAAGAATGGATTTAGCAATAGGAAATCATTGTAACCGCCCATTTCATCACATGTCTTGGATCAATTCCTCTAACGGTTGATGATGGGTTTTTTAGTTTTTCATTTTTTAGCATTTTCCCCTAAACCTGAGTCTCTCTCTCTCTCTCTCTCTCTCTCTCTCTCTCTCTCTCTATATATATATATATATATATATATATATATAATCTAGGTAGAAGTATTTAATACATAATAACCTGAGTCTCTAGGTAGAAGTATATAATACATAATAACCTAAGTCTCTCTCTCTCTATATATATACATATATATATAGGTACAAGTATTTAATACATAATAGCAATACAAATTTTTGTTGTTAAAATGTAAAGACATCATAAAAAATTCAATTTTGAAAATAGCAGTTCCAAGCTCAAACGCATAAACTGGATCCTGACTGTCACCAAGCACTCCTAAAAATTGGGAAGACTCAATTGGTGTCAATAAGTTGTACAAAACTTAACACCACAACTTGATTACTTGTAGCATTTGTAATGATGATTTATATAGTCATATAATGATATAATTTCCTATAAAAAAATACATATAACCAATATACGAGTTATGAAGCTGATCATTTAGCATGTCTGACCTAAAAAGTTTACCGTATATCAACAATTAGGATCATCAAAAAAGTAATCATTTGTTGAAGAAGATTATACAAAATAACCAAACAAGCATTACCAACCCTAAATCCTTATCATTACCAATTCAATCGTAGACTAAATCAAATACCGAATCAAATTAGGAACTTTTACCATAGTACAGAGAATTCAATCTATTAACAAATCCCTAATACTTGTTAGTTCTTAATTTTCACCCAATGTCACATAATCACAGTTTAGATTAAGCTTCTGGTACATGATGCAATTATAAACACAAAATGAGTAACTATTTAAAGCTAACTTGAACCGAATGGTAAATTTACCTGATTTTGGAATGCAATAACTTCGAAATTGGTGGGAGCGAGGAGCTTTACAGGCTAGAGTAGCTTCAAACATGAAGCTTGAAGATTTTATTGTCAAGGATGAGGTCCTTCTCGAAGTTGTCAGTTGTTTGGGTTTACGTGGTACAGGTATGACCGTATGAAGATGAATTTGCAGATAAGTCCTCCCAATATAGTTAGTTTCAATAGTGCCCCCTCATATCTTAAAGAATGTGTTTGACAAACTAGCCGTTAACCGTTGATTGATAACTTAGGGTTTGATTGATTTTCCAATAAGTTGACTGTATAGATTAATCTGCCTGTATAGATTATGAGGTCTTCTTTCATATATGGAAGAAAAGTGTTTTTTCTAGTTTCAAGAGACAGTTTTGTCTATATAAATTAATCTGTCTGTATAGATTATGAGGTCTTTTTTTTCTTCCATATATGGGAGAAGAGTGTTTTTTCTAATTTTGAGGAAAAAACAGATTTTGTGCATAAAGTTTCTTTTAAAAATTTACTAAGTAATCCCTCAACTAGCAAAAGTTGACATATTGAGCACAAAAGGTCCACATAATCATGCAAAAAACACAAATACGTTAGATTTATTTTGGCTTTTGGGTAATTTAATGAGCCATTCGAGTTTGAGTTTGAGAATTTCAAGCTCGGGCTCATAATTCTCAAGCTTGAATACAAAATAAGATCATTTAACTTAATGAGTTGAGTTGAGTTTCAAGATATCAATATTCGATTTGGCTCGTTCGATTAATTTTTCAAGCGGTACATATTTTCATGTTCATAAATTATACAAGTAAAATAAAAAAAATTATCGAGCTCGAGTCAACAAGTGAGTCAAATGATTTTGTGTTCGAGTATTATAAATGTTGAAAATTTTAGGTCATAATGTGTAACTCAAAATTGTTAAATTGGCATCGAGCTCCAGCTCGAACATTAAAAATATATTTGAGTTCAAAGCGAATCAAAATAACTTGTTGCTCGACTCGTTACAAACAATTGTAATGATATTTGAAAACTAAGTAATTAACAAAATGTGTATCGCTTGTTTTTATATAAAAAAAGAGAATAATTTTTTTATTAGAACATACAAACTATAATATCCCACTTGAAAATAACGTCTAAATATGAAGATGTAGATGGACTTTTTCTCAATCTCAAGAGACGTTAGTTTCAAGAAATATAGAATGTTATTAAGAATGCTAAATTGTTTACCCTTAAATCTTAACTTAAGGCAATTTATCAAATACTTATCGGGCAAGTGCTTACCAGCAAAAATCCCAACCTTCCTTACCTTATTGGGTAATATTTTTGGCCATTAAAATGGATTGTTGTCTATGTGCATCTTGTAAGGTAAATGACACCTGGTAAGCAAGAATTGGATAAGTGCTCGATAAACAACCCCTTGGTGTTTTTACATTTTGGAGCCGTTTATCTAGCACTTACAAGGTAAGCGGTTATTGGCAAGCGTCACAATTCTCACTTACCTTATCGGGTAACATTCTTGATCATCAAAATAGATTGATGGTAAACGTTTATCATCCAATAAGCACTTGTCGAATAAGAGTCGCCACCCTCACCAGATAAGACTCTCAATCAATCATCACCTTCCCTCTTACTTGGTAAAATTCTCGGTCATTCTTATGCTCACCCGATAAGGTAATTGACCCGATAAGTGTTTAGTAACCGACACCTGACTCTTCATTTAACTTGATTATTAATAGAGATAAATACAAGCCGGTGTAAACACCTAATAATTAATCCAAAAAAAAAACTTCATCTCTTGCATTGCACCCTTTCAACACAAATCAAAACTTAGGATACAACCTCATCTAATCCAACAACTTTTGACAAAATTCCATAAAAATGTGATCAAAACTTTGAGGAATTAAACAGGACTTCTGTAATCTGGCTACATGACTTTAAATTCCACAACTCAATGCCTCCTTTGCTTTGCACGTTTCCACGAGCTTTTACCTTTGATCTTCCATTTATCAACCCCGCCTGGCTGGTTTTTCTCTTCAATCTCTCGGACCTTCCGCTTCCTAAAACAACAAGCATATCATATATATGTGTATATATATATATATATCAAAAACAAGTTGGTGGGCATCCTTGCAGAATGAGAGGGAGGTTGGGTTTGCCTCCCCCTGGGACATACGACTTACCTCCGATGATAGTCATAGGACCAGTGGTGGGGTGGAGTCATACCCTTTTGCAAAAAGCAAGCAACTAGGAAAGCCTCACAGACTGAGGGGCCGTTTACCAAATGCTTATTGGGTAAGCGTTTACTGACAAGAGTCACCACGCTTACTCACCTTAACGGGCAACATTTCTTGCCATCAAAACGGATTGATTGTAAGCATTTATAACCCGGTAAGTATTTACCAGGTAAGAGTCAGCACCCTTACGGGTAAGATTCTCAGTCCTTGTTATGTTCACCTTATAAGGTAATTGAACCCCTAAGCACTTACCAAGGTAAGTGTTTAGTAAACGGTCCTAATTAACCTCCGCATTTGGGTTATGTTCGGTAAAAATTAGCTAGCTATTGGCCAATAAGTTAATGATTTTGGTTGATAAACGAATCATGTTTGGTAAAAACTAGCTTGATAAAGCTAGATGACAATGTAAAATAATCTAAAGGGACATGTTTAAAAATTACTTGGAAAAACATAAGGAGAATAACTGGGAAAAAGAAGTGGAAAAAATACTTTGGAGCTTCTTCAAACGTTACTTGAAGTGGATTTTCAAAAAGCTAGCTTATGGCTAACGAAACGGAGCTTTTTCAATAAACTCAAAAAATAAGCAAGCTTATGGTTGCCAAACATGGCGTTACTCTCACCTGTAAACCTTGAGTGACTGATCAGATAATAGCTCATCAGCAAGAGTTGGTTTCCTTTCTTTCTTTGTAAGTCTACTGGTGAAATACTCTGATACTGGCTCCACAACCGTTCCAACCTGACAATTTCAAATACTCTCATTAATCTACCTCGAACTCAAGAAAGCCGAACAAACCAAACACACTCGGTATGTCCCACTAAAAAGTCAGGTATCGGGGTGGGATGTAGGCAGACATCTCCACTCCAAAGAGTAAAGTTGAAAAGAATGGAGAAGCTTGAGTCCAAAAAATTATAAATAAAAAACAGAGCGCATTCGAGAAAAAGAATGTTACAAAGTGAAATGATGAACCTACCTGGAAATATTTTGGGAATATGTTTAATTTGGAGTCACCCTTCTTATAATGCCTCTTTGGATCAATCACGTTTCGCAACTGCAAACACCAAGAATTGTTACAAAGTGAAATGATTTTATATCTTTCTAGGAGGAAAGATACAAAGTAGACACCATCAAAGTCTGTAAGAATCCATCCATAATCGACGACCATCATACATCAGCCATTATAGTCTAATATCAAGAAACTCAAACGGTAAAGAATAATTGTGTGCTATAAAGGAAATCAAAGATGCAGCTATGATAAATGATAATCTTTTTTTTCCTGATTTTCTCATCCTGCGGCCATCCGTTTCACCATTTTTCCCTTCTCTATAACCACCTTCTCTTTTGACACCACCACAGGAAATCAATTCAGTTCATGCATAAGCTTTAGTCGTTCAAAAATTAGAAGCCCGTAAACCTGTGTGACAATATAAACATTGCAAAGTGCAGCACAACAAATACAACATGGACTATTGAGGAGTTCATATTAGGCTTTTCCTATATATATGATAGATAAATTCCTCTTTAAGTTCATAACAATCTTTTCCTTTAGCAGAATGCTCAATACTTTCCTTTCTCATTTTCTACATTAAGTTTATGGATTTCAAAAATAAAAGTTGCTGAAGTAGCTTACAGAAAAAGACAGAAAACAGAACTCTTTACTAGACAACCTGTTGAAAGAAACAACAGAATAGGTGACAATGAACACAGCCTTCTCCAAAACTCTTAAGGGAAAAAGACTACATTCACCACATTGAAGCAAAAACAAACAACTTAAATATTACTGACTATACCAGCTAAGATAATAAGTATAACACTAATGATTTCTGATCTGTCCATAGCAAACCAGACACATCCAATTGGCCAAGAAGCATCGTGGATGAATGGAGGGGGAAAAGAGGCATGTAACTAGGGAGAAATGGGGTCAATGGAGCAAGAGGGATTGGGTTGCATAGAAATTAGGTAGTGAGCTCAGCAATATGCTAGCAGACAAGCTCTCGCTTTTCATTTCTTAACAATGCATCGTCATAGCTGTCGGTCTTCAACCCATCAACCTGGACCCTATCTGACGAACCTAATGGCTTGTTCGTGTTCATAGCTTTGTGAGTCATGTTCATGGTTTGACTGTGTCAATACTGGACTATCTAAGCGAGAGTGGGGTAAGACGTGTGAGTTAGGGTGAATTTTTGGTTAAGTTGGTGGGTTATCGTCATAATGATGATATATGTATGAGATGCCCACTAAACCCCTCTAAAGATGTGCAAGCCACTTTCTTATGGAGTTAAAATGAGGGACCAAGAAGTCCTGGAACTAAGCCTACAGGTTACAACAATGGCCAAGGACAGTTTTTTTAAATATAATCTATCTAATAAGAATCAACAATGGAAAATATTTCCATGAATGATGAGAAGTGAAGGCACCTTCAGCAGCTTAAGATCTTTTTTCAACTCAGGCGTGAGTGTAGGAGCAGGCATATCAAACCTACACACATTTCAAACATGCTTAAGTCAACTTCAGCTGAATCCCGGAAAAAACTTGGATATATGATTTGAGTACAAAGTATTTCATTAAGAATGTGAACATACCAATTCTTTCCAGTTGTGTCTTTGACTTGCTTCTTCAGTAATTTGTTTACCTTTTTGGGATCGTGAGGTGGAACGAAAAGCCCATCAATGAGCTCTGACTTGGGCTTATATACCAGACTACTTTCTGATACATTTTGAGACTTGGCATTCGACCCACCTTTTGTACCAAATAAAAGAGAAGGTAGCTTTGGTTCCCATGACAGACCGATCACTTTCTTATCTTCAAGCATTCTGTTTCCTATGAAAAAACCAAACTGTTAGCCTCTGCTTCCAATATAAAAGTGACACTAGTGAATTCTCAAATGCAGCAGAACTTTTTGCAGACATCATAATTTTCTAGATCCACTATATATATATTTATTATAAATAGTCATGTACTCTTGCGATGCATTGGGATGCAATATTTTATCTTTTGTACCAAATAAAAGAGAAGGTAGCTTTGGTTCCCATGACAGACCGATCACTTTCTTATCATCAAGCATTCTGTTTCCTATGAAAAAACCAAAACTGTTAGCCTCTGCTTCCAATATAAAAGTGAACACTAGTGAATTCTCAAATGCAGCAGAACTTTTTGCAGACATCATAATTTTCTAGATCCACTATATATTTATTATAAGTAGTCATGTACTCTTGCGATGCATTGGGATGCAATATTTTATTTTAACCCAAGAATCGAAAATTAATAGAATTTCTCAATAAAAAACAAATTTGGAAATTTATGTTTGAATTAAATCGAAATTACAAAATGTGGACTTGTTACGTCTTACTAATTCGAACACCTGGAAAGAAAAACTCAAAAAAATTATATACCAGACTACTGTATGACACTAAGGGGCTGTTCGGTTGGTTTTCCATTAAATCCTATATGGATTAAGCTGTTTGTATTGATTATCTGTATGACTTAAGTTGTTGTTCGGCTGGCCTGCCGAATAAATAATCTAAATGTTAGAAATGACTATTTTACCCATAGCTATATTAAACACTGTATGTGCAAACACCACATTTCTTTTAGCCATCTCATCAAACACCTTCTACAACAAACAAAGAGCCATAATCTAATTGAGGCTTGAAAAAAATGGACAACAAACAAGAAATTAATAGAAATCAATCAATGTAGGTATCGATCAAAGACTTCCTCATCTCATCCATGATGGTATCATAGGTATCCCCCACTTGAAGGTGGGGTCTAGGGAGGGTAAGATGTATGGAGATTTTTCCACCCGCTCTAATAGCTCCGAATAAATTAAATACATGCATTAAGATTTTTCTTCATATTTTTTATTTTTGTCGAGTATTTTGAACTTCAAATTTTGGTTTGTGAAAAGTGCCAAATGGAATTTCAAAGACCAGAAAGAGTTTATATCAAATCATAACAGAGAATATTACAGACAATTGTCTGCCAGAAAACTTCAACACCAAGAACATCGGCTATCACCGTGACCAGGGACAACTTTAAATTGGATCAAATGCCCGCAAAGCCACTCGAAATGTTTTTAGCTGAACTCCACCTTCGAGGGATTTTTGAGTTTTTTGGTTGATTTGGAGGGATTTTTTTAAAGTTTTTTGGTTGATACCGGGAATTTTTCTTGGTTTTTTGGTTGATTTCGAGAGAATTTTTATGGTTGATTTCAAGGGTCTTATTCAGTTTTTTGGGTTGATTTTGTAAAAAATCTCAACTTTAAGGATTTTGATTCTCGTTATGGATCTAGGATTTTAGTACTGATGTTTTGCAAATTAATATCAACTAACCAAATTTAAAGAACCCTAGATTGATTAAACAAACTAACATCAACAAGACAACAACTAAGGTTGAGAAAATCAAAATAAGCAAGAAAATTAACATCAAACTAACAGATACAAGGCAAATAGTCAAAACCAAATGTAAAAACTCAAAACAAACAAATAAATCATGTTACAAATCAATGAAATCATGTAAACATAATTGTATAATATTATAACTAAAGTTAGGGCAAATGAAAGGATTTAGGACGATTATATTTGAGTTGGGTTTTGGAACAAAACCTGAATGAAAGATCGAGAGCGTGACTGAGAGAGTATGATAGCCGAAGTCAGGGCCGGTCCTGAGATTTTTGGTGCCCACGGTGAAAAGTCCAAATGATGCCCAATTAAAAACATACAAGTGTGGTAATTTACAATTGTCTAGCTTTTTCCTTCATAGACCGAGAGATCCATTAGTGTTTTTTGTTCATAAGTGTGATTGTATAGTTGAGTGTTTACCTTAAAATAATATATTAAAGTTTCTTTAATCAAATTGTTATAGCCCTTGCGTTTAAACACTAACTCACCTACTTGTCCCATTTACTACATCCCACGTCTTCTATATAAACCAAAATCGTCTTCTATATAAACCAAAATCAACACTCGTACCTTCTTAATCCAACTCCAAACACTTAATTGGTTGGTTCTTCTTCAATTATTTACACTCTACAACATCAATGGCCCATTCCTACTTCACTARTTTTGTCCTACTAGTTTTAGTCACTTAAGGTGTTTGCCTATGAAATTAGCTATTGCATGACTCCATTAGTCCATCATGTGTTTCATATAATCATATTTAGGGTCTTGACCAATGATAATCATGAGTTTCATATGTAAAATTGTAAAGTTAAGGGAGAACAGTCAAGTGAATTAGTTACTGCACATTCAAGTGAGGGCAAATCATCACTTAACTACTGCACATTTATAGGTCTATTCAACTATATTAGAGTTGCTGAAATTGTGTTAATATACATCAAAATCTAATGGGATTAGAACAAATATCGGTGGATGATAACTTGAATATTAATCACAGAACGAAAAACTACAACTTCAGAGATAGGCTTGATTGATTCGATGAACAGCTAGATCAATTAATAACAATAGTATTCATTTAACTTTAAACAAACATAAAAACTTACTTGTGCAGTTGAAGAGTCAATCTAAGAGAAATCAACAATGCAAGCTTCTGATAATTTCTGCAGCAAATTACTTTCCTCTACCTCTTTTCCTGTACCTAGGCTGGGATTAAAGAAATAAGGAATATTAMCATGCCAAATAACCAAACTTACAATAAACTCAAAACTTGAAAGCTCACCATTAACCAAAGACTCAGGCTTCCTACACTTAGAAACATAAATGACAAACCACAAAGGACATTATAATACATGATACAGTATGTATAATTAACAGTCAACCACCCAACAATTAACAAATGGCAGCAAAACGCATGGATTTCAATTAGGATTTAGGCATACATGATACATTAACATTACTAAATTCTAATTTTGAGGTTTGTAACAAGTGAAACAAAAACAATCGGTGAGTCAAACAAATTAAAATAGTCCAACAAAGCAAGTCACAGATTTCTGAATTTCACAATCACAGCTTCTAAGCTAGTTTCATTATTAGGTTTTCCAATCAAACAAAATTAAAAATTTAAATAATAAAGTAAGTAAAATAACTAAATAAGTACTATAATAACCCGAAGTTAAAGACTTAAATGTTAAATC
Organism: Cynara cardunculus var. scolymus; assembly: GCF_001531365.2. NCBI lineage: Eukaryota > Viridiplantae > Streptophyta > Magnoliopsida > Asterales > Asteraceae > Cynara > Cynara cardunculus. The sequence goes on along the minus strand of NC_037536.1, from coordinate 3,922,263 downwards.
CCTAACCTCAATGGCTCAACAGTAAACACAAGAGAGAGGGCAACGGGCGAGTGGCGAAGGGCGGAGGCCGGAGAGCGAGAGTGGGAGCCGGGAGGCAGAGAGCGAGAGCGACTGGCGACGAGAGAGGCAGCCGCAGACGGCAGACGGCCGTCGATAGGCGAGAGAGGCAGAGGAGAGAGCGTCGAGCGAGAGCGAGAGAGCCAGCCGATTGCGATTTCGATTTCTATTGAGAGTGAACACAGACGAAGCGAGAGTCGAGACCCGAGGATGAATGGATGATGGACATGGGCTGGTAAGTGGTAACGGACTAAGGTTAACGCTAACGATAATATTTTTAGGCCCAAATAAAAACTGAATCTACAATTCTACATACATACACATTGGGCTTTACGATTTTTGATGCTATTAGGCTTTATGTTGTCATGGGCCTTCGCCGCTCTGGCCTATGGCCAAAGCCGGCCCTGTTTACATGAATGAGGTTCTAGTGGTGAAATATAGATCTGACCATTGTTACACTTTGTTCCACATAATAGTTTTATCAAATGTGAAACCGTGATCGTTGTTCTGTTCGGTGTACCAATCATACCTTAAGGTGGCGTTTGATTCGCATAATGTTTTTGGATGAAATGTAATCTGTTAAAGGAATTTGACTTTGAAGGTATTTGAATGTAATGTTGTCAGGTTTGACCACATGTTTGGTTGACAGACATTGGAATGAGACCTGTCAAGAAATTGAAATATGTCTGTTTGGTTTATCGAATGTACCTCTGGAATTGGAATGATATATTGGTAAATGACCAAAATGCACTTTTTCAAAAATTTAATATTTTTAAAACTAAAAATACTTTAATAAAATAATTATTTAATATGTAAAATAATATAAAATACACAACCCAAATATAACCATAAGTCAAACGACGTTACTAAATCGACGGTGGTCGACGATGGTTTAGATCGGTGGTGGTCCACGATAGTTCAGAGGTGGTGGTCCGCAGTGGTTCAAATGGCGGTGGTTGACAGTGGTTCAGATCGATGGTAGTTCACAGTGGTTTAGATGAACGGTGGTATAGATCGACTGTGCGACGGTGGTTCAAATTGGTGGTTGTTCAAATCGTTGGTGGTCGGCGGTGTCCGACGGTGATTCAGATCGGTGGTAGTCGCTGGTAGTTGGCAGTAGTTCAGATCGGTGGTAGTCGTTGGTAGTAGTTCAGATCAGTGGTGGTCCATGGTGGTTCAGGTGGCGATGGTCGAATGTGGTTCAGATCGGCGGTGGTACAGATCGAGGGTGGTTCATATCAGTGATGGTCGGCGGTGGCTAGCGGTGATTCAGATCGGTAGTAGTTGGTGGTGGTTTAGATCGATGATGGTTTGTGATGGTTCAGATCGGTGATGGTCCATGGTGGTTTAGATGGTCGTGATCGACTGTGGATCAAATTGGTGGTGGTTCAGATCATGGATGCTCGGTCGTGGTTCAAATCGGTGGTGGTGGGCGGTGGTTCAAATGGCGATGGTCGACGATGGTTCAGATGGCGGTGGTCGATGGTGATTCAGATTGAGGGTGGGCGGAGATGGTCGACGATAGTCATATTAGGTTCTATAAAATTAAGTTATACAGGGTTAAAAGACATACTTAGTATTATGAAAATAGAGAATTTCATTCTATCAAAATTAAGAAATGTTAAATTTCTTTATTTGTAAAAACTTGAAGATTGCTTTTGTGTAAAAGAGTAAACCAAACGAGAAAATATAATTTAGTCAATCGAATTCAACATTTAAATTCCAACAAATTTCTGAACAGAACTCCTTTGAAATTACCAAATTCAGATGTCAGAGTCAAACAACAATGCAAGCAAATGCTAATTTTAAATAGTTATGAATAACATTACCAATCAAAACATACATTCAATTACAACCCAAAACTGAAATGCAAGTATAAACACTATAAGTAGCAAAACATAAAACAAGCTAAGTAAAAGGTCAATTTTCATCCTCAAAAGAAAGCTAAAAAAACAGGAACCATAGTTATGGTGGAGTTTGGCCGTTAACGATATCAAACATAGGTATCGATCAAAGACTTCCTCATCTCATCCACGATGGCACTCGGTTGGGCTTCTCGCAACTTGAAAACACTCTCGATCACAGATAATTCAGTTGCGGTAGTGTCCGAACCRCAAAAAGCAGTCCAATCATTGACCGTTATGCCGGCAGCTATCACTTCACTACCACGATTCACCGTGCCCGCCACTAAAGGTACTTGAAGGAGGGTTGACAATTCATCCAAGTCTTCAATAGAGGTATGAGGGTGAACCTGCAAGAAGCAGAACCACCATTTCTGTAAACCAAACCAAACAAACCCATATATCCCA
>NC_037536.1:3899865-3917492 GCF_001531365.2 Cynara cardunculus var. scolymus | reverse complement strand
AATGAATTTCTCCATGTCATAATTAAAGGTATAGTTGAAAAGTAGAAACTTAATTTTGAAAGTAGACATTTAATTTGGGACAAAAGAAAAAAGAAACGTGGACACTTATCATAACAGAGTTTCCAGTCAGCAATTCTAGACTACTATTAAAAAGGGATGATATGTTTTTTTGTAAGGGTGTCCGGGCCAAAGCCCGACTAATCCCCGGCAAATTTGGAGGCTAAACATGGCCCCACTTAAATGTCGCCAACACTCCCCTCCCAGGGCTCGAACTCGGGTTCATGACTATGCCATGCCCAAGCCTTTACCACTAGGCTGGAAGGTCTTTGACAAAAGGGATGATATGTTGTTGACATGACTGTAAAATTAACAAGACGAGAAAAGGTGATGACAGTTGAAAGTTATATTTCAAAATCAAGATGCATTGTTTCCCAAGGGGCAAAGGTCATTTCCTATTATAATCAATGAAGATGTCCTCAATACATTCAAGTCACCATATTAAAGATGTTATTTTCCAAAAATGAAAAGGCTTTGCCCTTATCAGTGTGAATATGTATATTGCTTAGATGATGTCCAAAAGTTAATACCAACAAATTTCTATGTCTATCCCTGCAGATGTCATCATAATGTTCTAAAATCAACATCTTTAAAGAAGATGTCATCATGATGTTTGTACATGATACTTGGGGCCTGTATGTTAGCAGCTTAATGAGCTTAATGTGACTCACAGCTTATTCGGTCAGCTATACATTACTGTTTGGTAGTGGCTTAATGATAGAGAAAGTGGCTTATTTAGTATGGGGCCAGTTTGTTGGCAGCTTAATGAGCTTAATGTGACTCACACCTTATTTGGGCAGCTATACATTACTGTTTGGTAGTGGCTTGATGATATAGAAAGTGGCTTATTCAGTAAGCTTATAAGGGGGAGCTTTATGCAGAAAGCCACGTTTTTTCGAAGCCTGTCCCTCCCAATTAAAAAACACGCTCTTCCATTTATGAAAAAGCTCTCCCACAGAAAAACCTTTCCGATCCATACAGACATATTAATAAATACAGACAGTTTTATCCATACAACACTTAATGGAAAACAACCAAACAGCCCCTTACAGTCTGTGTCCATACTCCATATAGCCAAAAAAAACCCAAACTAATTTCACATGTGACCTGATTGACATAAAGGAAAAGAACAGAGAATGTACAAGTTTACTTACTTGTGGCCATTGTGGAGAAATGCAGCAGACAAGTATTTGCTTACAGAGAGAAAATGTATCTGCCAAATACAGATACATATATGTTATTCGCATTTTCATGTATTAAGAAACTAGGGGCAGATTCAATTAGGAACCTTAAACATTTTAGGAACCAAAAACTACCTATTTTGTGAGTATTCATGATGAATATTATTCTTCATGAATATATGTTACAACATTATCATGATTCATGAATAATTTATCTATACAACCAGGGCCGGTCCAATGGTTTTGAATGCCCTGGGCGGAGAGCCAAAAAAAATGCCCCTGCTCCAATGAACCAAGAACTCAAGAAGGCACAAATTTTTAAGGGGTTTGGAACCTAGTCAAGCTTCCCTTGCTTTTTTGCAAAGAGACAGCTTCCATTAAATATGAGTAACTCTGCCCGTTCTTAATCCCAGAAATAACTCATTTGAAACGAAAGTAGTAAGATATCGTATGTATCACTTTTAATTTGCATAGAGGTAGTGCTTTTTGTACCTAGGCTTTATAAGCATCGGGTACTGCTTTTAACAAGAAGATTAAGAGCAACTCCAATTTGAAAATGGAAGATTAAGAGCAACTCCAATTTGAAAATGGAAGATTAAGACCAACTCCAATTTGAAAATGGAAGCAGACCAATCAATTTGTGACAATCCAACAAAGAGACATACAAACTCACATACAAGGCAAGGAGGTATAAATATAACAGTAACAGTTCATGTTACCTTTAATTTTAGCGAGCAACATAATTACATGAAGCCTTATTTGATTCAGAAATTTCAATTTGTCTGTTACTTATTTTAGTTAACTGGTGATTCTTGTGTTACTCTAAGCCATTATCATAGCTTACCGTTTAAGGAAAAAAAGTTTGTCCACCTACTTACGACTTAAGAATTTATAATCTACTCTAAACTAACACATTACTAGTAAAAACTGATGACCACCAAGCACCACTCCCCAGACTTTACTATGGACGACTTGTGTGCAGGCTTCACTTGCATTATAGCAAAGAGGCTATTTTCATGACTTGGACGCTCCGGTCATTAAAGGGTAACGATATCAACGATATCAACATCTTCAACATACTTGGCGATTTCAAGACCAATCTATGATGGCTGAGTTTGTAAGCAAGCCCAACCATGACCAACTGGACTCACTATCAAATTGTCAATTACTCCACTCTCTTTCTAGTGTGTGTTGATGCCTAAATCGCTTTACTACTGTAGAGTTAGTTTGTCTTTCAGTCCAGTATTAAATATGGCCACATGACTTATGGTCCCTATTGATCCTAAACTAATCCTCATCCACTGAAAACCTTTGAGGGAGAAGCTAATTGGGTCAATCAATACATTTAATTTACCAAGTGGATGAAGATTTAGAAATATGGTAGAATTAAAAAATTATAAAGGCCTGGTTTCTGCTGAAAATCAATATGGGATGTAGGCATTGATCATCGGTTCATCCATTCCCAATAAAATGAGCATGGATGTTATCCCAATAAGTAAAGTAAATAAGTAATAACCCTAAGTGGCTAAGTCAGTAAGTCCCTAACCTCACAAGTCGTCGAAGTCGATAGTCGAGAGACGGAGAGGGAGAGAGGCAGACGCCGACGGAGTGAGTTCCGTGACCGTGAGTGAGCCAATTAGGTCAACGTTAATGGTGAATCGTGAACGGTGAACTGAATCAGTTTCCTTGTGAGTTCCGTGAGTGAGCGACAGCCGACAGGCCGCAGGCGAGAGCGAGAGCGAGAGCGAGAGCGAGAGTGAACTGTGAAGGGCGTGAGTGCGTGAGCGTGAGCGAGAGTGAGGAGACGATGGTCGATCAGCCGGACACGACAAATTGGAGTGGGCAGTGGTAACGGTAACATTTTGAGGTCCCAAATAAAATTTTGATGTCCCTTGGGCATGATGCTGCCCTGGGCCGTCGCCCCTTAGGCTTATGGTCAGGGCCGGCCCTAGTTACAACATTCATTAAAAAACATGCCCCTTCTCTCGCAAAAAGGTTGCTTCATGGTTCCTAAATTATTTAAGGTTCTTAAATGAACTCTTTTTTTGGAACTTATTAGGGAACTTTGTATAGATGGACAAAATCAAAACTTAAAAACTATACAAAAAAATTAATGTATGTTAGTGTAGTATATCAAAAGATCAATAATTTTTACCTTCAATTTCTTAATGTGATTATTATTGATGCAAAACAGTGAAAATAAAGATGATTTTGTGCATTTAACTCCTAAAAAAGATACAAGGTAAGAAGCATGTTATTAAGTCCAACCCCATTTCGCCAAAATGTTAAAATGTACATCCAACTTTGACATGGTAATTCTATACTTGCAATTTGAACACCTAAGCCTGTCCAATGTTATTAAATTTTGACTGGAACTTCACCACCCACATTCAACACGAAATTTCATACAAAAAAATATGGATAATATATGTTATCATCAAAACAAACAACAAATCGATTTTCAAAAACCAAACAAGCTACAAAACTATATTTGGGAAGTAGACATGGTCAAGTTTATATTTTGCACATAACCCACTTCACATCAAATGTTTATGGAAAGTCGACAAAGTCAGGTTTACATTTTGCTTGCTATGTTAAACTGTTGTTTGCTCTATGCTATCAGAAATCCATTAGAAACAGAAGCATACAAGTCATTAGCACATCAAAAAACAAAAGCTACGAAACATAATCTCTTTGAAATATTTTCACAGCAACAAAATTTTCACACTAACACATCGACCACTTCACAACACATGTTTCTGGGAAGGGCACGAACACATAAAACAATACATTACTAAAACCAAACAGAAAAATCGATTTCAAAACTATTCCAACTTGTTCATGAGAGTAAAATCGATTAAAAAGCAAAATTGATTTCAAAACCAAACAGACAAGTTGATTTCAAAACCACACAAACATGTTCATTCACAAATAGCAAATCGATTTTAAAAGCAATGTTGATTTCCAAACCCATCAGAAAAATCGATTTCAAAGCAAGTAAGGGTGAAAGAGAATCATATGGTCAAAACGAGAGTCAGCGAGAGAAATTGAGCGATAGTGGATGAGGGCGGCTGATGTTTTAATTAGGGTTTAATGAGAGTAGTTTTGTTATTTTAAAGAATTGGTTGGAATGGAATTCAATTACTTCAGAATGATGAAATCCATGGTTGAAGGAATGTATGTATAAAATTCAATTTCATTCTCTTTTCTTTCATAAAAAGGTTTCAAGAACACAACGTTACTTTTGATTTAAGTCCACTGATCTACACATAATTTCCTATGGATAAAAGAAGAAAGTGCAAAAAATAGATGAGTTTTTACCTTTGAATCAGCACAACAACAACGAGGAAGGAGAGAAGAAGGCAATGAGGAGGATGAAGCGGCGCCTCCTAGCAATGGGTTTGGGATGAGAAGACAGGGGACATAAGAACCCTCCTGTTTCAAGCACTAGTGTTTTATTAACAACCCTACCTTTTTTTAATTAATACAACCCGATTTAAAATATTTCAAGTAAATTACATGATTGGTCTATATGGTTTATACAAAATCACATTGTGGGTCCCTAATTCAAAATTATTATAAGAAATATCCATGTGGTTTATGTTTTTACACGTCTTTGGTCCCTATATCCTAACTCCATTAACATATCCATGTTAAATAGGTTTATTAGGATGGTAATTTAGTTAATTAATAATTTCTTTATTTTTTACTTAAAATCACAGGCCGGTCCTAAGATTTTTGATACCCTGAGCGAAAATAATAAAAAACCCTTAAGCCTATTTCTTTAAGTCAATGAAACAACAAAACATGCGATTTTTTAAAGAGTTTAGAACCTATTCAAGCTAAGTGTCTCATCCATGTTGATTTTTATGAATTATAACAAACAAAAATACAATGGGGGGGGGGGACATAAAAACCAAAACCCCGAATACAATAGAATGATACAAGGATAAATCCTGGACTAAGATCGTGTTTCCTTCTTTTCTAGTTTTCTCCTTTTCAAATTGAAATTAGAAAAAATAGAAACTTTATTTCAATATATGGGACTTAAAAGACAAGGAAAACTATAATTAGTTTTTAGCTAAAATAATAAATTACATCCAAATTACTGTCATAGTAAGCAGAAAAAAAAACTCAAAAGTTACAGGTCTAACGACTAAAGGCTAAGGGCCTATCTGTTAGCAGCTTAATAAGCTTAATGGAACTAACATCTTATTCGCTCAACTATGCATGATTGTTTCGTAGTGGCTTAATGATATAGAAAGTGACTTATCCAGTAAACTTATAGAAAGAGCTTTATATAGAAAGTCAAGTTTTTTTAAACATGTCATTTCCAAGTAAAGAAACGCTCCTTACATCTGCGAAAAAACTCTCTTAAACAAAAACTTTTCCAACTTATACAAACAAATTAATTCATAAAGACAACTTTATCCATATAGAACTCAATAAAAAACCAATCAAACGACCATATGACCCACCTTTATAATATTCAATTAGAAATTTAGATTTATTTTTGCAAAAAGATTTAAAGATTGTAAATCATAATGTAACTCACACAACAACTCGGTAAGTTCATTCAACAGTAGAAATCAGTAATTCTAGATTTCCATCTTTGATTTCTTGAATCTAATTTCATGATCGTAAATCGACTGGAAAGAGAACTCCATGCCTTGAAAATCGAAATAGTCGAACTTTGAAGAATAATAGAAATTATATTGAGTTGATGGAATGATGACGTTAACCGGTTCACGATGTGCATTCAGTATTCATCACTACTAGGTCTTGGGCCTGTTTTTATAGTTAAAGCTCAGTTGTTCAATTCCTAAATTATTAAACCCCAAACTAGTAATAGATGACAATTTGATGCTCCATTAGGCTTTGATGCCTGTGCGGCCGCACAGGCTGCACGTGGCCAGGGCGGCCATGCCCCCCCCACACCGTTGATCCTCTCTCTTAGTGATTTGATGATAATCCATTTTCACTTATACGTTGTATTTATGTTTATGTCTTTTCAGTTCCAGCGATCATCACTGAGCCTGTTCAGTGATCGCTGAAGAACTTGTATTGTAAATCAATCAGAGACAACGATAAAAATGGACCATATATTCCATTTGCTATTGCTCCGGCTGTTCCAGCAACAGCTACGACTGCCGCGATTCCTGAACGGCAGATTCCAAAGCTCCCATATCAATGGAGCGATGAAGACAAGAAGAAAATAGCTATAGACACGCGTGCTCGGTCTATAATAGGTATGTCTCTTCCTGATGAGATTTATCACTCAGTGATGAAACTCAAAACCTCTAAATCCATGTGGGACACACTTTGTGTCCAATATGAAGGAACCACTCAGGTTCAAGAGACCAAAAAGACCAATCTAGTAAGACAGTATGAAAACTTTCTCTGTGGAAAGTCTGAGACGCTGTCTGAAGTACATCAAAGATTTAACTGCCTTCTTATTGATCTTAGGGCTGTCGGCAGGGAATATTCTAATTCTGAAACTTTAACCAAGTTTCTAGAATGTCTTCCTGACTCTTGGGACACCTTTTTCATGCGTCTCAAGATGTCCAATGACATGTCCATTCTTTCTCTTTCTACTTTATACGGGATTCTGCTTAACCATGAGCAATCTCGTTAACTGAAGAGGAATCTTGTGAAAGATTCTAGGAAAATGAAAAGCTCTCCTTTGGCTTTGATCTCTGAAGCTTCTTCAGTTGAAACTTCTTCTACTCCTTTTGTCTTTTCTCTTCCTCCCATTGTTATCACAGAGATAAACTCTTCTATCTCTGAGGATATTCCAGAATCTGATTTAACAGATTTTGATGAGTCCCTGACACTCTTGACTAAGTCATTCAGGAGGTTCACAAGTAAGAGCAACTTTCGTAGATCTCCTCAGCTGTCCCTTAGGGAAAAGCCAAAGTCTGAAAGAATACACAAGGCTTCAGTTGTCTGCTACAATTGTCACCGGCTCGGACACTTTGCAGGTGAATGTAGATCAAAGAAGATTGCGACGCCATCCTCCAAAACTCCTTCCTTCAGAACTAAAGATGAAAAATACTCAAAACTGAAGGAGAAGTACAGAAAGATGAAGAACAACCAGCGAAAGGCTAAAGGCCTTGTTGCTGAAGAGCATGACTGGGTTGAGTCCGATGAATCATCTTCAAACGAAGAGGATGCAATCTATATCTGCTTGATGGCCATAGATGCAGATGAAGGATCTTCAGAAGCATCTACTTCCTCTGAGCCATCTTCTTCTTCTACTTAGGTATGTTTCCTGAATGAACCTTCTTCTTCTTCCAGTCTTTCTGCATTGGATACGCTGATGGTTGAACTTTACAATGCCCTCAATGGCAAATCGAAAGCAGAAAAGCTTAATGTTGATCTTCAAGAGCAATTGAAGATTTTCCATTCTAAGATCAAAGAACTGACCTCAGTCGAGGAAAATCTAAAAGATCAGGTTATTGTAAACCAAGCCATCACTGTTGAATGTGAAAAGGCTATCGCTGAGCGTGAGCGAGCAATCGCTGAACTCAAGGCCGAGAAAGCTACCATTGAAGGGTGGTGCAAAGCTTCCATCAAGGCCTCTGAGATCATTAACGCTCAGATCCCCGCCAAGGTAACGACTGGTCTAGGATTCTCCTATGATCAGGAAGAATGTGTTACAGATAGGTCCATGCTCAAGTTTGGCACATTCGTCTCTTCTATTCCCAACACTTCTTCCTCTCAGTCTTCTTTTTTACTGAGAGTCATCTTGGAAGAACTCCTTTGAGTTCTGGGTGCAAAAACAAAGGTAAATCCATTGTCACGACATCCCTTTCTAAGAAGTCTAACAAGTTCTAATAGATCAAGGTCTATTCCTTCAGCTTGTAAAGCTTCTTCCTCTTCAGGGACTAGGAAATCTGAATCCCATCAGAAATCCAAGTCACAGCTCACGATGAACTTTTCACCTAAGGAATACAATTCCTCAAAGGTTCCTCCTAAAACCAATGAGAAGGGAATCCTTGGAACTGGTCCCGCTTCTAGTCTGATACTTCCTGGCCCTAAAGCTACTCTCAGCTTTAGGAAGTGTAAACATTGTGGTGAGAAAACACATATTGCCAGTAAATGTCCTTCTGCCGCCAAAGCTGGTTCACCAGCTAAGGGCAAGAAAGTAACCGAGACTGAGAAATCAACCAAGGTGAAATCATCCACAAAGGCTGCACAAGCAACCAAGGTGAATAAAACTATTGAAGCCTCTTCTTCAGGCTCAGCGAAGACAACTCCTGCTAAAAAATCTTCAGTTTCAGACATTGTTGTTTCCCCCACTGAAGCCTCTTCGTTAGGCTCAGTGAAGACTTCCACTAAAACTACTTTAGTAGTGTCAGAGGTTGTTCCTTTTTCTATGCAAACCTCTTCAGGTTCGGTGATGCCATCTACTGATGGTGGTTCTTCAACATCAGAGGATGAAGCCTCTAACAAAGCTGGACCCCAATAGCTAGGTACCAATAGCATTCTTATTTTGTTTCCTTGTACAGGATGTCAAAGGCATATGGTATCTTAACAGCGGATGTTCAAGACATATGACTGGAGATAAATCCCTTCTAAACCATTTCAAGGAAGAAAGAGGACCTTCCGTAACCTTTGGAGGAAATGGAAAATGATATACTAAAGGTTTTGGTATATTAACCAATGGTGCAACAACTTTCAAACGCGTTGCATATGTTGAAGGACTGAAGCACAATCTTCTTAGCATCAATCAACTATGTGATAAAGATTATACAGTTAAATTCTCAAAGAATTCATGTCAAGTTCTTGACAAAGATGATAAGGTTGCCTTAACCGGTTCTCGTCTAGAGAATGTATATATCATCAATATGAATTCTTCTCTCACCGAGAATAGCTGCTTCTTCTCTAAAGCCTCGTCAGATATTAACTGGCTATGGCACAAACGACTATCTCATCTCAACTTCAAGACACTCAGCGAGTTGTCAAGAAATGATCTTGTCACTGGTCTTCCTCAACACTCTTTTGCAAAGGAATCTCTTTGCTCAACATGTGAAAAAGGAAAACATATAAGAGCTAGCTTCAAGTCTAAGAAAATCTCTTCAGTGACTGCACCTCTTCAGCTATTGCATATGGATCTCTTTGGTCCAGTCAACGTGCAATCCCTAGCTGGAAAGAAGTTTACACTCGTCATTGTTGATGAGAATGCTAGGTACACTTGGGTCTTCTTTCTCAGATCCAAAGATGAAGCACCTGAAGAAATCATTTCGTTCATAAAAAAGATAGAAGTACTAAACAATGTTAAAGTACGATCTATCAGAAGTGACCATGGCACTGAATTCAAAAACARTACTAYGGATAACTTCTTTGAGGACAAGGGAATCTCTCACAACTTTTCTTCAGTGAGAACTCCTCAATAGAATGGGGTCGCTAAAAGACGAAATCGAACAATCATTGAGGCTGCTTGATCAATGCTCAGCGAATCCCATCTCCCTACTCAATTCTGGGCTGAAGTTGTCAACACTGCTTGTTTCACTCAAAACCGATCGCTGTTTGTGAAAAGATTCAAGAAGACAGCCTATGAACTCTTCCATGGACGAAAGCCCACTATAAGCTTTGTTCACATATTTGGTTGTACTTGTTATATTCTCAACAATCACGTCAAGACACCAACACACAGACACACACATAAAAGAGCATATATATAAAACCATCAGCCTATGCTTTCCGAACTCGTTGGTTATAGTCTTCATGTGTGTGTGTGTATATATATATATATATATATAAACCCATCAGCCTATGCTTTCCGCTATCTGTGTATGTACATATATATATATATATATATGTGATGTTGTGTATATAATATTGAAGAGAAAGATATTATATATGTGTATACTAGGTTCGATCCTGTATATTACACAGGGTAATTTGAAATATTTCACAGCAACAAAATTTCCACACTAACACATCGGCCACTTCACATCATATGTTTCTGGAAAGTACAACAAGGTCACGAACACATAAAACAGTAGATTACTAAAACCAAACAGAAAAATCGATTTCAAAACTATTCCAACTTGTTCATGAGAGCAAAATCGATTTAAAAGCAATTTTGATTTCAAAACCAAACAGACAAGTCGATTTCAAAACCACATAAACATGTTCATTCACAAACAACAAAATCGATTTTAAAAGCAATGTTGATTTCAATTACTTCAGAATGATGAAATCCTTGGTTGAAGGAATATATGGACAGAATTCAATTCAATTCCATTCTCCTTTTTTTTTTCTATAGAAAGGTTTCAAGAACATAGTGTTACACTTGATTTAGGTCCACTGATCTACACATAATTTCGTATGGATAACAGAAGAAGGTGCAAAAAATAGTTGGGATACATGGGTTTTTACCTTTGAATTAGGGGTTTTCTAACCCCACCCCCTCCTACATATTTTCTACACCCTCTCCTACACTAAAATATAAAAGACAACTAAATTACAAAATTAAAATATTTTCAATTTTAACCTTTTTATATTTTAACTTTTAACCCTTTAACTTTTTAACATGTTTTACAATTACATCTTTTATGTTTTCAATTTGTATTATAATTATATAAATAAATTAATTTTATATTATTATTAATTAATTAAATATTAAGAATATATATTTCAAATATAAATTAAATTTATTAATTAATTAAATATCAAGACATTTTGTTGGTTATCTATTTGTATACAAATGTATTACGATAAATTACAATATCTTAAAAACTTTGATTTCTTATGTTAAATCAACATATTCACGAGTATGAGTACGCTCTATATGTTATTCATACGCATTGAATCTATGTTGATACGGGACAATCCATGTACTTGCATCTTCAAGACGATAACGTGTCCAATGATGCATAAGTGTGGGCATTGGATATTCTCCATTTAATACCACATTTATGTAATGGTTATCATTAACATGCACTATTGCAATTGCCACGTGTTGAGATGACGACAGAGGTTGTGTCCTAAACGTTAAGTATGTCACACTACCTACCATATTGAGAACATGCAGTATGACATTGAATCTTGAAGCCGTTAGAATGCCCATTTCAGGCATAGCAATCCAATGCGTAGCTGGTGCAAAGACGTCCTTTTTGAAAAAATTCAGCGTTTCGTGAATGCTTAAGCACTCATTGGAAATCACATAAGAGTAATACTGTCCATACTCAGTTAGTTCAATCATTAACTCTTTGCGGATATTGTCCCATTCGTCTTCTTGACCACCCAGACAAGTAGATATCGCTCCAAATCACAATTTCCATCACCCAATACATCTTGTATTTGTATGATGTATGGATGAAATAAACTCGGAATTTGATCAAGATACAGATGTCGGTGGTGGGTTGTCATTGGAAATAGGAACTATGCCTCGCTGATTCTTGATGCCCCACATCTGCAGAGTTAATAATTGTTGGCACATTAGAACAACTATGTCTACGGTCTTCAATAATTCTTTTATTCAAAGCTTGACTCTTTGTAGATGGACGACCACGAGTGGTTCTATGAACCGATGGTTCATCGAACGGTTTTGATGGCATTACTATATCCTTCAACTTTCTGAGTAAGCTTTTACGACCATGAGACGACTGCTTGTTGAATTTTTCTTTGAACAATTGAACTTCATCATCACATCCAATCTCGTCATCTTGTGTGGACACACAAGGTGAAAAATCAAGTTTTTTCCAAAATATAGTTATTGCATCAAGTGGAATGGGTATGCCTTGACATGTATACAGTGCTTGTTCATGAGCACAAGGCAACCCATGACTTCTACGCAATTTACAACCATAATTTTCAGAAAATACGCTAGTTTGGAAAGACCGTTCATTTTCAGTGGCATATCAAGTGCATGAAATGAAACAAATTCCCACAAATTTTGAAAGTGTGAGTTTCCAAATCGGTGTTTTCTAATAGTTCTACATTGTTCAAAACTTGCTTTAATCGATGTGTCCTGTGACTGGATTACTTGATGGATGTGAGATAAATATCTTTGTAAGTCTACTCAGGAAGTTCCAAAAAATAATTTTAGTTTGGAATGTTGGCTTTCAACTTTGTTTGTTGTGTGATTTCCATAGTTTAAAACCTGATCAACCCAAACAGATACAAACATTTCTTTATATGGTGTCAACCATACATTGTTTAGGTAATTCATAACACCTGAAAAAAATACAACAAATATATGTCAATATCTTTAGTAACAATGGTTAAACTATCTTATATCAAGAATACCTGGATAGGCGAGCAAATTTTCTTGAAGTTGTCCCAAGTTGTACGTGTACCATTCCTGATTTTGAGATTCAAGTAATTGCAACCATAATTGACAAAAAGTACTCCATGAGYGCGACTCGTGAATCGATGGTCTACAATGTTTCAAAATATTTTGAAAGATGTGTCATCTACAAAGTAACTGTTTAGCACCCGGAAATACCACTCTGCATGCATTAATCAAAGCCGACTCTCTGTCTATGACTATGACACCTGGGTAAAAGTTATCACATATTTTGGACTTTAGACAATCTAACGCCTAAGTATAATTTGATATATTTTCTTGATGCATGAAAACAAATGCTATGCAAAATGTCAGGTTGGTCGATGTTACACCAACTATCTCAAGAAGAGGCATGTCGTACCTGAATAATAAATTAACAAAATAATTATGTTAAAGAAAATAATAATGTTAAAAAAATAATAATATTGACATTAACATAATAGACATGCATTTTAAGGTACCTATTTGTTTTATATGTGGCATCGATGACCAACACTTGTGGGAATGCACGCCAAAGCTCAAATGATCAAAAGTACCATAAGGTCCCAGGTTCAAATCCAATGAGGAATAAAAATCCCCTTGTGGCCACGGAGGTTCAAATACGGTGACTCCGGGCTATCTGCCAAGCAGGTGGTCTGCCCTAGGATTAGTCGGCTCGCATAGCGAGTTGGATATCCAGGTTAATAAAAAAAAACTCAAATGATCTTGGATGAATGAAGAATAAATCTTCCAACTCATTTGTTTCGTCATTAACACGAGTCTCAAAATCATAATTTTTGTTAACAAAAAATCAACAACCTGCATTTGTGGTCTTCCTGCATCGTTTGTTGTCTTAATCTTTTGTTGTTCATTGTATATTGTTTTTGACGTAGATGCATTTTCCGTATGTCTACCCTTTAACGTGGATAAGATGTATCGTGGCTTGACATATTGGGCTGATAGATCTTCAACTAGTTGAGCTTCAATTTCATTCAGCCGCATTGCATATACATGACCCTCCATATATTGTGCAAGAACATGATTATGTGCATCACATACCACCGTCAACGTCCACCAACTATGTTTAGCCGAATATAGCGCTATCAACTCAAATGAGCATCCACATTTTTTTGTTCCCGTATGACGAATGAGAATTATTTTATTTTTGTAAACCCCGCCGTGTTCACACATAAACACAACTTTATTGACATTCCCATTTGGCTTTGCCTTTGATATTTTTGTAACAACAACTGTTAGGACCTATAAATTCAGCTTTGATATTGATCTATTACTCTGAATGAACTCTAGGACGATTACAGTACAGCGGAAACAATGATAAGAACAGAACAGAGTAATTAAACCAAGAACACACAGTTAATATAATGAAGAAGATGAACACAGGAAAATAGCTTCAAAGGTTTTTCAATTTATTCAATTGAAAATAGACGATTACAATACGGAAGCACACTGAATACAAAGGCCTAAGCTGATATTTATACTAGACCCTAACGACTTACTGACATGATCTAGAAAGTGAAATCATCTAAGCCGTCCAAATAAAATCTATTAAAATCTAGTCACGTGAGAAGCACATGCAGCTAACAACCTTTGAAAAACAGCAGAACATGATCTTCATAGAAGACTAATCCACAGACCCTTTGTGAGCCATCTCAAAGGCTCTGCTGTAATTGACTTGTATGATCTTATTGCCAGAGGACCATTTTCCAGAACCTCTGTGAGAGACATCAGAGGTTCTGTCATTCTTGACTTGCACGATGAAACAGCTTCTGATGCTAGTCCTCTGTTGTCTTCTGTGAAAGATACCCTTCTGTCAACACTTGAAGAATACTTTTTCATACTTTTACATTAAGTGAATATTAAAGCTAACAATCTCCCCCTAAGTATGAAATAGTAAAATTGGACAAATGGATGCAAGAAATGACTAATTAAAAGAATTACAAGAGGAGATTAAACTCATCCTCTGAAAAGAATTACAAAATTGAAAGAATAGAAAAAATTGTTTCTCAGGCCTATACTATTACAGAAGATTAGTCCACAGCAGAGTCTGGATAGTCATCTACGGCAAATTGCAGATCTGACTTGATAGTTTTATAGACTTTGAAAATCCACTCTCTGAAGGAGACTTGAACTTTGATTGATTCCAGAATACCGGTCACTTCGTCCCCCCTTAAATGCCCTTTGTGCACCTCTGCTGCTACTAGGTTGAACACCCACTCAAGTGACTCTGATGAATACTTGTTCACCTCTGCCGGATCAAAGAACCTTAGAATGTCATCCTTGTTCAGGAACACAAACCCAAGGACGAGATTGTGGACAATGGTGTTGGGATGACATCTAAGCAACCAACTTGGCCTGTTCTTTGGAGGGGAAATCTTCAAATTTGGTTGGGCCAACCTCATCGCGATATCGAAATCTTTCTGGCTATAGTATTTTACTTGAGCGTGCATTACCGATCAGCCTTCTGAGAGAAATCGAATAGCTTGACCTCCTCTCCATGTACTTGTTAAGAATTTTGTGCAAGAAGATAAGGTCAAATACACAGAAGTTGTGGAGGTCAGCATCTGTGAAAGTGTAGAGGTTGCTGTCATCCCTCTTCACCACATATTGAGAATAAAGCACGATCTTCTTTAGCATGGTTCGCGGAGATATGGTTTCAAGAGAAGTGATCACATGCTCTGAGAAGACCTGCTCTCGTGGCCTTGTGATTTTTGAGAAGTGGAACTTTGCAGTGGCAGAGGGCATTCCTATAAGCTCTGGGTCATAAGGGGGCTCTGTGTCCACGTCAGAGTAACGCCACCGCAGAATCTCCTCCACAGTGGTTACGGGCTCTATGCGCACTTTCTGCGTAGGAATCTTGCTCATAGATTCAAGGAACTCAGAAACCCTCCCCACTGTGGCAGATTCTGGCATTCTGGTTTCTTCTTCTTCTTCTAGTATCGGCCTCTGGGTAGACCCCTCTAGTAGGATTGGCTTGACAGTCCCTACCAGAGCGTCAAACGTACCTGTGGACGTTTCCTCTTTCGCCATTATAGAGGAAGAGCCTTCTCCAGCTCTGGGGATGGGGGCTCTGCCCTTTCTTGCCTGTGCCTCTGCCAAAGACGCCTTTAAAGCTCGAACAAGGTCTGGGTTATCATACTCTTCTTCATTTATCTCCTCTGGCGTCTCAGAGCTTGACCCCTTCTGTGGCGACTCCTCTACTGCTTTACCCTTGCCTTTCCTCTTAGGCTATGGAGATTTGTATTTTGAGAACAGGGCAGCAGCAGAGTCCACTATCTTTAGTGGTTTGGCAGAGGTTGTCTTCTTTGGCTCCTCTGTCTTCTTCTCCCCCTCATGACGATCATGGTCATCACCTCCTTAATCGTCATGGATTTTAGTGGCTTTTGCTTTGCAAGTAATAAGGGGAGCCTTCTTCAATCTCCTCAGAACTCTTATAGCCGCCTTCTCCATCTTTTGAATGACCTCCTCAGCAAGCACAGAGGCAGTGTTGATATCCATCTCTGTGGCCCATTTCATTTTTGAGACGCAGTGATAGATCTCATTTCTGAAGTTATCACCTTCTTTGACGAGTTGCTTCGTGCAGTCTCTTATAGATTCGTTGCTTGCTCGGGCTTCCTTGAGGAGTTGGTCGGTGTATTTCCGCACGACCTCTCCAAGGGATTCAACCATTGCGTCTAGCTCTTTGCGAGTGGCTAGATGGTTAATGTTAGCCCTGGAGGTTTTAGTATCAACGCCATAGGTGACTGTAGAGGAGAACATCTGTTTGATCTCATCCTTGAAGGCGGAATAGTCTATGTAGCCGACAGAAATGAAGTCTGAAGCAAATTGGGCGGCTACCTCTGATAACTCTGTCTTGAGCTTTTGGATTGAAGAAGGGTTGAGAGACAGAGCGCTGAAAGCTTCGACGAGATCTTCTTTGTGGAGGACAGAGCTCTGAAGGGCTGAAAGTGTCGCTTTGAGTTCTGAAGTTGTGGATGTCAACTCCTTCAGAGCCTCTGTGATTGGTGCAAAAGCCTCTGTCGATGGTTGAGATGTGAACAAGCTTTTCAACTCGTCCAACCTCTGGAATACCGCTGTGGTGAAGGTTTGTAACTCCCCCTTCGTCACATAGGTATCCTGGGATCCTAGATCACCAACACATGGTGACCTAGTAGCCTCGGAGTGTGAGGCGCCCTCAGTGACTGGTTTTTCGATGTCAGCTCGGGGACTTCCATCGGATCCTCGAACATCTCCAATTGGAGAGCCTACCAGTGTTCTGTCGATATCGTGCCTAGTAGGTTTAGAGCCTAACTCGGTAGAGGGATCGAGTGGAGACTTTGGGCGTTCTAGACCCGCAGCCTCTGTGACTCTCACGTATGCCTCTGAAGCATAACTTGGTTGTTCACTCAAGTGAGGAGGGGCAATGGATGCCTCTCTGGGTTGTGATGAGTCCTTGGGCGAATGGACTCTTATTTTAAAACCAACATCCTTTTGAGAGGATGTTGGAGTATGTTGTGGTTCCCGGGCTATGCATTCGACAGAGGACGAAAGAATGTCCTCTGCGAGGTAGGTTTGGGTTGGGCTCAGCGTGTGCACGCCTTTTTCAATAGGGGTTCCCTCTAGAACAGGGTCCCTAGAAATGTGGGTAGCACTAGGAGGGGGGCTAGGATGTGTGCCTTCGGCATCTTTTACTCCATCTTCTATCTCTAACTCTTCTTCTTCGCGTCTAATACGACTTTTGTCCCTAAATCCGCTACTTCTGTAGGCGCTTTACACTCTTGTTGGATGTGAAAGAGTACATCGTGTATCTGCTCTGTTGGGGACTCTTCATGAACAACCTTGCGCAACCTTCTGCGCTTTGGAGCAGCCTCTGCAGGGCTTTCTGGGATTACAGCCTCTGTAACCACAACCTCTGCGGGTTGGGCCTTCTTCGATTTCTTCTTCTTTGGCTTTTGCAGAGGACTGCTTGGACCCTTTTCTTCTGCGGGTCTCTTCTTCCGTTTCTTTTTCTCAGAAGAGTCAACACCCTTTTGAGTCTTCTTTGTCTTCTTTGGTGGGGGACTTGCTACTCTCGGTCTGTCCTCACTCACCTCTCTAGCCTCTGCTGGCTCCTC
>NC_037536.1:3888911-3897400 GCF_001531365.2 Cynara cardunculus var. scolymus | reverse complement strand
GTTTTCTTACCTCCTTCAATCTGTTTTTCCAATTCTGCCCAAATATCCATGGACAGTTGGCAGTGATCAATACATTTCTCGTGAGGTATTGCCATGATTAATAACCTTTTGCACTTGCTGCTCAAATCAACCAGTATCTTGTCTTCATCACTCCAGTTAGCAATAGGTCTTGGCTCGTAATGCTCAGGAATTTCAGATGTTGTGCCAGTAGCTGGAACTCTTGGAATTAAATTCATTGGCACATAAGGAGGATTGTAAAGAAATTCACATATTCTAGGGTGAATTCCCTCTAAAAAGTTGATCATTCGCACCTTCCATTGTAGATACTCCTCAAGGATAAGCGTGAGAGGTTTTGATTGAGAACCAGTGCTCATGAACGAGGTATTGGCCAAGTTCGCCATTGAAATTAGAAGAAGAAAAATAGGAATAAGATGAAGCTGATTTAATAGAGTAAAACAGGGTAACCTGAAGAAGACTGGTGTTCTAGAAAATGTAGATTAATACCAAAAACAGAATTAATCGAATAAGAATTCAATTCCTGCTTTGATACCAATTGTTAGGATCAAGCGCTTACCTACTACACCAAAAGAAATTGCCTTGGTGAAGGCGCAACCTTATTTCCCTTATAGCGTAGTAGCCAGCGCCACGTTTCGATTTAGGAAGATGCTGGAACCGTGACCAACAATCCCCCCCCCAGTATTAATAACTTTCATTTATACAAGTAAGTATTAATAAACCTAAATATCAATTAACATAATATTGTACCTCGTTGGTGTAAAATTCTGGTGTTGTTGTCAAATCTTCTCCCATATTTGATGTATATTGAAGAATGAGAGAGTTATATATTGAAGAAGAATGAAAGAGTTATATAACTTTGTGAAATATCGAATGAACGATTCATTCGTTCGTTCGATATATATATCGATTTTTTTTTACTTTATTTCAAATCAATAACTTTACTTTATTTCAAATCAGTAACTTTACTTTATTTCAAATCAGTAACTTTATTTTATTTCAAATCAGATTATTCTTACAATTATGTAAATGAGTACACATGTTAAAACGTATTTTAGACAACGTATTTTGTACTAAATATCGATATTATTGTTCATAATATGACATGTTACTTGATGTATATGAGATAGAATTTAACATGACATGTTAAAACGTATTTTAGTTAATATAAAATTATGTATTTTAATGTGATAATGATGTAAAACGAAAATTGAAAAAACAAATGATGTATCATAAATTAAATAAATAATTATAAGTATAGATATTAAAAATATTTTTCATAATTTATAATATATATATATAATAATATAATTAAGTCAAAAAATATTCAATATTTGACTCATTTTGAAGGTATTGACGAAACGATTATAATGGTGTAACTTGTTAAAATTAAACCGTGTTTTTAAACATATTTAATTGATATATGATTATATATGTTAATTTGATCAGGGTATAAAATGAAAAATTTAAAAGGAAGGGACGTAAAGTAAATTAATTAACTAATTATAGGGGTATAAAGTGTAAATTTTAAATTTTGAAAATGAGTCAAATGTGAGTGTGAGGGATGTGAAGGGGAGGGGTGCTGTGAGTGGGGGAAGGGGTAGAAAGTGATGCCGGGGGTGGGGATATCAACCCCTTGAATTAACACATCAACAACAAGGAGGACGGAGAGAAAATGACAACAAAGAGGATGATGATTAAGCGATGCCGTCTAGCAGTGGGTTTGGGATGAGAAGACAGGGGACATAAGAACCCTCCTGTTTCAAGCAAGTCTTTTATTAACAACCCTACCTTTTTTAATTAATACAACCTGATTTAAAATATTTCGAGTAAATTACATGATTGGTCTATATGGTTTATACAAAATCACATTGTGCCCCCCTAATTCAAAATAATTATAACAAACATCCATGTGGTTTATGTTTTCATACGTCTTTGGTCCCTATATCCTAACTCCAATAACATATCCATGCTAAATAGGTTTATTAGGATGGTAATTTAGTTAATTAATAATTTCTTTATTTTTTACTTAAAATCACAGGGATCAAGATTGTAATCTAGTTAATGTCTGGCCCATCTCTTTCTCTCTATGATCTCTGTTGATAATATATACACAACAATCTATATATATATATATATATAGAGAGAGAGAGAGAGAGAGAGAAAGAAAGAGATACATGAGCATATATATACACCCGTTCAAGAAATCGTCTTCGTTTTCCTTCCTTAAGCTAACCACCGTCCATCTTCCCTTATTCGATGATACCTTCAACAATTGTCTCCGGGCTCCCCCACCGCATCAGCATCCATCTCAAAACCCAACTCTATCGACTTCAAAAACATCCAATCGAAACCCATTTCTGTATTCAGAAGAATCAAAACTCATCTTCAACTTCAAGAACAAGGATAACCCTCCTTGTAATATGAAGCTTTATTTTTGGTTAAAGGCATTGATTGGTGTATGGTGGATTAACTTTATCGCTAGGGATGACTATGATGGAGATGGATTAGAAATTCTATTTGGATGATCAAAGAACAATAGAGGTTGTGGGAGCAATGAAAATGCCTTCAATGCTTATTGTTTGTTGTGTTTTCTGCATTGTTTTTAGTATAATAAGCACCATCTCCATCATTATCATGGGTTATGTGAATTCATCATTTAAGAAAATTAAACCCATCGCTCTCATATATATGCCTTGAGATGTATATACACAAATGTTATATACATGTGGGTATACACAACTTATATACCTACACACAGGGTCTGTCCTAAGATTTTTGATACCCTGCACGAAATTAATAAAAAACCCCTAATCCTATTTCTTTAATTCAATGAAACAATGAAACATGCGATTTTTTTAAAGAGTTTAGAACCTATTCAAGCTAAGTGTCTCATCCCCATGTTGATTTTTATTAATTATAATAAACAAAAACCACAAGAGTGGTGCCTGATTGGTTTGAGCTTGGCTCCAAAGGTCAAAAGTACCAGGAGGTCCCAGGTTCAAATCCAAGGAGAAATAAAAATCCCCTTGTGGCCACAGAGGTTCAAATGCGGTGACTCCGGGCTATCTGCAAAGCAGGTGGTCGCCCTGGGATTAGTCGGCTCGCATAGCGGGTTGGATATCCAGGTTAATAAAAAAAAATACATTGGGGAGGGGGACATAAAAACCAAAGCCCCGAATACAATAGAATGATAAAAAATTAAATCCTTTATTAAGATCGTGTTTCCTTCTTTTCTAGTTTTCTCTTTTTCAAATTGAAATTAGCAAATAGAAACTTTACTTCAATATATGGGACTTAAAAGACAAGGAAAACTATAATTAGTTTTTAACTAAAATAGTAAATTACATCCAAATTACTGTCATAGTAAGCAAAAAATAAAACTCAAAAGTTTTAGGTCTAACGACTAAAGGCTAAGGGCCTATCTGTTAGCAGCTTAATAAGCTTAATGGAACTAACAGCTTATTCGCTCAACTATGCATGATTGTTTTGTAGTGGCTTAATGATATAGAAAGTGATTTATCCAGTAAGCTTATGGGGGAGCTTTATATAGAAAGCCAAGAGTTTTTTTTTCAAACATGTTCTTTCCAAGTAAAAAACAGATTAATTCATACAAACAGCTTTATCCATATAGAACTTAATAAAAAAACCAATCAAACGACCCCTAAATCTAATGCGGTAATGCCAAACCTCAAAGTAAATAAAAGTCAAAAGAACAATAATAAATTGTAAAATTCGTAATCTTTGTTATTGTGCATTGCCAAAACCAAGTGCCCAATAATTAAGATAATATCACAATATGTTGTTAATGTTGTGAAGTGTGCTCCAACTATGTTGACACAGTGATGTGCTCATGTGCATTGAAAATTGCAATTATCAGATATTTCAATATACAAGAGGAAGACTCATTATCAAAATGATAAAAGCCCCTTAGCCGTAGGCTAGTAGGTCAGTAACCCGCACGACCACATGACCCACCTTTATAATATCCAGTTAGAAATTTAGATTTATTTTTTCAAAAAGATTTAAAGATTCATAAATCATAATGTAACTCACACAACTCCTCGGTAAGTTCAATCAACAATAGAAATCAGTCATTCGAGATTTCCATCTTTGATTTCTTGAATCTAATTTCATGATCGTAAATCGGCTAGAAAGAGAACTCCATGCCTTGAAAATCGAAATAGTCGAACTTTGACGAATGATAGAAATTAGATTGAGTTGTTGGAATGATGACGTTAACCGGTTCACGATGTGCATTCAGTATTCATCACTAGTAGGCCTTGAGCCTGTTTTTATAGTTAAAGCTCAGTTGTCCAATTCCTAAATTATTAAACCAAAAAATAGTAATAGATGCCAATTTGGATGCTCCATTAGGCTTTGATGCCCTGTGCGGCCGCACAGGCTGCACGTGGCCAGGGGCGGCCATGCCCCAACATACACACATACACACATATATACATATATATATATACACACACACACACACACACATAAAAGAGCATATATATAAACCCATCAACCTATGCTTTCCGAACTCGTTGGCTATACTCTTCATGTGTGTATATATATATATATATACAAAGAAAGGATAAATTACATGATTGGATATATATATATATATATATATGTCCACTATGTGTGTATGTATATATAGATATATATACACATGTGATGTTGTGTATATAATATTGAAGAGAATGATATTATATATGTGTATAATAGGTTCGGTCTCGTGTATTACACGAGGTAATTTGAAAAAATTAAATCATGTCAGGAACTTATCTTACAGATATGAATGATCATCGAAAGTACAATGCTACTTCAGACTTGTACTCTTGAAATAACTCTGAAGTATAACTCTGAATAATAACTCTAAAAAATGACTCTTCGGACTTGAATTTAGAAATGAAACTATATCAATAATTAGTTAAAATGAAGTTAAACATAGAATAAAATTAAATTTAGAAATGAAACTATATCGGTAAATTGAATTTAAGGTTAGAAGTAAATTTAGAATTACTCTTCAGACTTGTAATCTTGAAATAACTCTAAAGTATAACTCTAAATAATGACTTCAGACTTGTACTCTTGAAATAACTCTAAAGTATAAAATCACTCCCGCTAAATCAGAGTTCAGACTTTTAAGTCTGAATAAAAAAGTCTTCAGAGTTCAGACATTGGAGTACGGGTGAGCTAACTCTAAGAAAGAAGACTTCAAAATTCAGGTGAGCTAACTCTGATGAATGACTCTTCAGACTTGTATTCTTCAGACTTGTAGAAGACTTCAGAGTTCAGACTATTAAGTCTGTAAAAGAAGACTTCAGACTTGTTTTTCTAAGTCTAAAAAAAAGACTTTAGAGTTTAGACTTCTAAGTTTGAAAAAGAAGACTTCAAGTTCAGACTCCAGAGTTCAGATGAGCTAAGTCTAAAAAGCAGACTTCAAAGTTCAGGTGGGCTAACTCTTTAGAATGAATCTTCAGACTTGTACTCTTGAAATAACTCTGAAGTATAAATCTGAAGAATGACTTCAGACTTATATTTTTGAAATAACCCTAAAGTATAACTCTGAAGAATGACTTCAGACTTGTACTCTTGAAATAACTCTGAAGTAAAACTCTGAAGAATGACTTCAGACTTGTACTATTAAAATAACTCTGAAGTATAACTTTGAAATATAACTCTGACGAGTGACTCTACAAACTTGAATTTAGATATGAAACTATATCAATAATTAGATAAAATAAAGTTAACCCTAGAATAAAATTGAATTTAGAAATGAAACTATATCAGTAAATTGAATTTAAACTTAAAAAGAGCGTCTGTGTCAAATCTGAAGACGAAGTCTGAAGACCTTGAATTCAGAGTTATTCAAATACCCAATATCTTTGAAAAAGACCCCATGGTAAAGTTTACATCATACAGAGCAATACCAACCAGAGCTCCTCTGGTCCTTAAGGACCAGAGCCCCTGTGGACTCACCAACCAAAAGCAAGGCCAACCAAAGGCCCTCTGGTCAACCAAAGTCTCTGGTTCGTCTATCCTGAGCCTCTGGGTAAAAAAAAATGTTAAATACTTAAGTAATTTGAGTTCCAATTACAACCAGAGACCCTTTGGTTAAACATGAAGATCAACTAGAGTCCCTCTGGTTCTTTTATGATGGATTGGAATATTTTTCCAAGGTTCAAATAAACAACTAGAAGCAAAGCGATCCAGAAGCCAGACCAACCAAAGGGGCTCTGGCTTACAAGACTAAGTCTAAGTCTTGAAGACTTATCTTCAAAGTCTAGACTAATTTATTACAAGACTTGTACTCTTGAAATTACTCTAAAGTAAAACTCTTCATACTTTAGAGCTCTATATAAGCAAGCCAGAAGCTCTGTATGCACTATGCAGAGGCTCTGCATTGTGCTCCGTCTGGAAAAGAAGACTACAGAGTTCGGGTGAGCTAACTCTGAAGAATGACTCTTCAGACTTGTACTCTAAAGATAACTCTAAAATAAAACTCTGAAGAATGACTCTTCAGACTTGTACTCTTGAAATAACATTGAAGTATAAAATCAATCCCATTAAATCAGAGTTCAGACTTCTAATGGGTTGTTTGGCAGTTGCTGAATGGTTTGGTGCAAAATGATTAAGTGGCCAGAATGAGTAAGAGGCTTTCATGATATAGTGTAAAATGAAATATAATTGTTTGGTAATTGTTTACGATGAAATCAAGGCGCTTAATGGTTAAGGGAGGCTCAGGACACAAAATCATTTAGAGGGTTTTAGAACCATTAAGAGACAAACTTTTTTTTGCCAAACAAGATTCACCTATTAAGAATTTAGATTCACCTATTGTAAACAAGGTCGCTTTTTACGTTTTTCATATTGAATAAATTGAAATCATTGGCACTAAAGATTGTTCTTTGAATGCTCATACATTGTTCTTGAGTGTTCATCATTTTGTTCATTAAAACACTATAATTTGGTTATTCTTAACTTGATTATTAGTGTTATTGAGAGATCTGGGATCAACAATTGGTATCAGAGCCAATTTATTGTTTTTCCAATCAAATGATCATCCAAAATCTCTCAATTCCCTTTCTTCATAAAATATCTTCACCAAAAACGTAAATTTTCTCTCTTCTAAAATCTTCAATGGCCAACTGGAATTCTGCGTATTGTGTTGGCTCCTTCACCAAGCCTCCAACTCTTCAACGAGAAGAGTACCCGCAATGGAGAATTAGAATGGTAAATTTCTTGGAAGGAATAGACATGAACCTCCTGTGATCTGTAATGGAGGGTCCTTACGTTCCACAGACTCTTGTCCCAAGAGTCCAGGAACAAATAACACAACAGAAATTCCTGCATATTACATGCCCAAGGATGAGAAAAACTGGGATGAAGACAATATTGAGCGTGTGGAAACTGACAAGAAGGCCAAGCGATTAATCATAATGGCCATTCCCAAAGAAAATTTTCAATCCCTGGATGCATATTTCACAACAAAGGAATTATGGGATGAGCTGACAAGCCAATTGGAAGGAGGGGAAAAAATAAAGAAGAACCGTAGAGCCCAATGTCTCAATGAATACACCAACTTCAAGGCTCTTCCTGATGAACCGATTCAGAAGACATAAGATCGTTTCAACACATTGATTAATCAATGTCGTCGAAACGATATCTCCAGAACAAAGGAAGAAAACTATGTTTTATTCCTAAAAAGTCTAGGCGATGAATGGACTCAGCTATCCATGTCTTTACAAGCAAATCAGGACTTAGACAGCTGGTCACTCCATGATGTATACAGAACGCTTGCTGCACAAGAGAACGATATCATGAAGAAAAAGGTGTCCATCGATGGACCCCTGGCTCTTGCAGCTGAAGAGAAGGACGTTTCAAGGACCTCCATCAGAGATCATAAGAAGAAAGGAAAGAAAGCACTGGTGGTAGAATCAGAATCTGAAGACGAAACTTCTGATTCAGATGATGATATTAAAGCCTTTGCCAAATCTCTGGCCTTGATTACAAAGCAGTTCCAGAAAAAGTTCATCAAGAAACCCTATGAWYGAAAAKAATTCAAGAGGGAAAGGTACCAGCCATCCTATGAAAGGAAACCATCTAAATTTCATCAGAGGGAAGAAAGAAGAGATGGAAGAGAAGAGAGAAAAGAAATAAGAGACGAGAGGAAAGAGGACAAGGATGGAAGGAAAAATGACCTCCGCTGCTTCAGGTGCGGAAAACTCGGTCATTTTTCCAAAGAATGTAGAGAACGACTGGTAAAGCATGCTGACTATTACAAGAATAAATACAAGTATAATCCTAAAGAGCGAAGCCTGATGGTTGAGAAAGAATACTCAGTGCTTGATTCTTTATCCGATGAAGAAGACAAAGCACTCATCTGTCTAATGGCCACGTCCAATGCAGAATCTGCCTCCAACTCTGATGATCAGGTATGTGAGTCTACTTCCAATGAAACCAACTCTGCT
>NC_037536.1:3886337-3887776 GCF_001531365.2 Cynara cardunculus var. scolymus | reverse complement strand
AAAAGCAGACATTCCTCAGGAGAAAAGAAGTAAAGCCAAAGACCTCTTCAAATAAAAAATCTGAACTAGATAGGAAGTTTGTAAAAACAACCGATGCTAGGACAGGATTTACATCTCCTGCATTTACTTCTTCGTTTCCATCGAATAAAAAGAATGTTAGACATACATATCCAAAGCATCATACTGTCAATGTTTAACTCTTTTACAAAACTTGAGGAATCACATGTTGACACATCACTGCCCATTCTCCCAACACGTTTATCGATACAAAGTTAAAACCAATGAAAACGTGAAGCAGCCCAAATCCAAGGGCAAGGGAAATACTAATAAACCCAAGCCTGTAAAGGCTAAGGGAAATGAAAAGAGAGTGATGCCCCCCGCAAAGGCTAAGGGAAATAAAGAAATGGGTACCTAAAACCCCTTAATTTGTCTTGCAGGACCAACATGTGCAACAATGGTACATGGATTCAGGTCGCTTTTTACGTTTTTCATATTGAATAAAGTGAAATTATTGGCAGTCAAGATTGTTCTTTGAATGTTCATACATTGTTCTTGAATGGTCATCATTTTGTTCATTAAAACACGATAATTTGGTTATTCTTAACTTGATTATTAGTGTTATTGAGAGATCTGGGATCAACAATTGGTATCAGAGCAATAGTTGAGGTGCGGATTCAGGTTGCTCCAGGCACATGACTGGTGATAAAAGTCAGCTGTCATTCTTCATCGAAAAATCTGGAGGATCTGTGACTTTTGGAGACAACAACATGGGTACAATCAAGGGATATGGCACTCTCATCAAAGGAAACATCTCCATCAGCAAAGTGGCTTATGTTGAAGGTTTGAAGCACAACTTACAAAGCATAAGACAGTTCTACGACAAGGGTCTTGAAGTCAAGTTCTGCAAAGTCTTCTGTATCATAGAAACAAAGCCCGGTCAAACAATCATCAAGGCAAAGAGAGAAAGAAATCTTTATCTTCTAGATTTTGAATCCTCTATGGGACAAGATACCCTCCGTCTTGTGTCTCATAAGAGCGATGAAAATTGGCTATGGCATCAAAAGTTCTCGCATCTCAACTTTGATGCATTATGAAAACTAGCCACACAAAAGCTGGTCAAGGGAATTCCGGATCTTAAATTTGAAAAAGATCATCTATGCTCAGCCTGTGAGATGGGAAAGCTAAGACGGGGCTCTCATAAAACTAAGTCAGAAACCTCCTGCACCAAGCCTTTGGACATGGTACATATATTTCTATGTGGGCCAATATCAACTCAAAGCCTCTCTGGAAAGAAGTACATATTAGTACTGGTTGATGAATACTCCCGATACACCTGTGTTGAATTTGCAAAGAAGAAATCAGATGTTCCTGACCTACTCATTGGAGTGATGAAAAGGCTCCAAGTCCTTCTACAACGAAAACTAATTAAGGTTAGAAGT
>NC_037536.1:3882587-3883737 GCF_001531365.2 Cynara cardunculus var. scolymus | reverse complement strand
CCTTTGGAACCAGAGATCTCTGGTCCAAAGCAAATACTTAGCTTTTATTCACTAAGTATTACCTTCGCAACCAGAGCCTCTGGTCCTAAAGACCAGAGCCTCTGGATTCTCATCCTTTGAGACCAGAGCCCTTTTGGACTCCATCGCATATCATCATTCATGTAACTAGAGCCTCTGGTTCTAAAGACCAAAGCCTCTGGTTTCCAAGTCCTTTGCAACCAGATGCCTCTGGTTTCCAAATAAGACTTGGAATGCTATTTTCACCTTTCATTCATCTTAAATAGCATTTCTAAGACAACTAGAGCCTCTGTTTCTAAAGACCAGAGCCTCTGGATTTATACTCTTTGTAACCAGAGCCCCCCTGGATCCAAAGAGTCCCACCCCTCTCTCACTCACATGCACTAACCATATTTTCATTATCTTTGCAACCAGAGCCTCTTGTTCTAAAGACCAGAGCCTCTGGATTCATTGTCTTTGCAACCAGAGCCTCTGGTTCTAAAGACCAGAGCCTCTGGATTCATTATCTTTGGAACCAGAGCCCTCTGGTCTCAAAGACCCATTCATATGCATATCCATTTGCATACTTTGACATATTTCATACATCTCTTCATCTTCGTTCACAACCAGAGCCTCCGGTTGTATAGACCAGAGCCTCTGGTCACCTCAATCCATATTGTTATTGTTTCTAGGGGGAGTTTCACAAAAACTCAAATCTTATATACATGCATCATTTAAGGGGGAGCTATTCATTCATCATGAATCTCCATTGCATAAATATGCATTTTCCATACCAGAGCCTCTGCCACCACTATCCAGAGCCTCTGGACACCTAAATGCTAAATAATACACCAAGTATCTAACCAGAGCCCCTCTGGTCCTACATAATAGATTGCCCATGCTCAAAGAAAGCCTCTGGTTTGTCATCCAAGGCTTTTTAATCATGCAATCCAACATTTCATCGATGAAATCTTTCATCGATGTTCAACCAGAGCACCTGTGGTTCCCCATCAAAAGGGTTATGTTCAACCAGAGCTCCTCTGGTTACATGACAATTTTTTTTTTCAAAAACCATCTTTAATTGCAAACTTTTTAAGATTAATACAAAATTGCAGCTTTTGTGACTAAAAACTATACAATATGGGTTTTTAGA
>NC_037536.1:3876690-3882487 GCF_001531365.2 Cynara cardunculus var. scolymus | reverse complement strand
ATTATTGAGTTCCAACAAAATAAATAATTATTATCTTTATAAAAATATTATATTATTAAACCAAATATAAATTACTTCGTTATTGTACATAAATTAAATTATAAAAAGTTTGAATTAAAAAATTACACAAAAAATAAAGAATTTCAAATAGTTAATTTGATACTAATATCGATATATTTTTGTCAAAGTTTTATGATATCTCCAAACATATATTTTATTCAAAAATAAAAAAAATCATCGCTTTCTCAAAATCATACAAAGTCATATTATAACATTAACTGAGATAAARAATAAAATAAAATATTAAAATCACGATGTATCTCGCTGCATTACGCGAGTACGCTTCTAGTTATATTATAAAGCATTTGATCAAAACTCAAAAAAAAAAATTATACATGAAGTACTTTTATTGATGCATATTATTTAGAATTTAAAATTATAAGTAAATTTATGTAAGTACAATTTATTAAAGCTCCATTTCTAAATTCGTGTAACCAACTGCTAATAAACATAATTAAATACAGGATAAACATCCATTTTAAATATAGAAAATCTAGAATATAATTAAGATAGTAATTGAGTTCTAAAAGAATGTTTAATTATTATCTTTATAAAAAATTATATTATTAAACCAAAAAAAAATTATTTTACTATTAAATCTAAATTAAATTGTAATAAAAAAATGTATTAGAGAAGTTACACAAAAAAACGAGAACTATTAAATAGTTAATTTGATATGATTATATTTTAATCTAAACGATAACTATTATCGTTTTATTCTTTTACAAATTTTTATGCTATCTATAAATTTATATTTTAAAATCATATTATATCGATAGAGACAAATAATAAAAACTAAATATTAAAATTGAGATTTATCTCGCTCTATTGCATGAACACCCTTCTAGTATATATATATATGTTTGATCAAATAAAAATTCACCTCTACTTTGATCACTTGTTTACGATAATTGTATCATTTATTTAATTAATAATAAAAAAAATGAATCAGTAATTTTATGTTTAGATGACAACTAAGCAAATCATGGTTTGATTATATCCTATCTATGATTGGTTATATTTCATAATCATCTCAATATTTTTGTATTTTTTTTCTCACATAAAAATTCAAGATTTCTTATAAAAATCCATTTTCAAGAGAGAAGAATCCTTCAGAGATTGCCTTATCTTTACTGAGTGGTGGTGTTGTATTTTTCCAGATAAGAATCTTTTCAGTAATTTCTATAGGTAGTAGTAGTATTGTGTTACAAAGTGTATCATAATATATATTTTTATTTTGTTGTTTTATGAAGCGTATGTATTTTCGTTACTTTACAAAGGTTATCATGATGCATATTTTTTTAAGTGTATTCGATAACGTTGTTTTACGAAATGTATCACAATATGTATTTTCGTTATTTTCTTTGTTTTATGAAGGGAGTCACAATTTGTATTTTTATTGCTTTACAAAGGGTATCACGGTGTGGATCTTATATGTATCTTGGGTATCACAAAAATTGTTTGCATGTATCTTCTTTTTAACAGTAACGATATTTTTTTTACGTATCACAGTTTATATCTTATGTCCACGTGGTTTTTGCTTGAGTAAGGTTCGCCAGAGAGAGGAGATTTCTTAAATACCTAAAATGCTCTTTAATTAATATTTTAAGTCAAAATTATTAATTTTTTAATTTATACTTTGATTTGTGGTTGAGATTGGATCTCATGTCATCAAAATTAATGAGTTCTCCTTTGAATGACCCTATATATATATAAAGATATATTTTATATACTTTAAACTAGTATAGAAGATTTTATATGATTTATTTTTATAACAAAATTTGGGATTATATTCATATACCTTGATGAGCAAGTTTTCACTTGAATTAAAATGAAATGTGTTTTCTTTACCAAATATCTAAAAGAAAAAAAAAATCTCTTCTAAAAAAACCCTTCGAGCATGGGAGTAACCAACGACATATATGAAGGTAGATAGTGAAACGACGCCCAAGAAGAATTTGAAAACTCTAGGTGAATGATTTGGAGATGGAGAAGGAACATAAAAAATCATGTCAACAAAAATGTAAAAATTGTTTTTATCGACTACTTTCATAAATAAGGAATGTGTTACAAGCCCCTCTCATAAAATTGAAAAATAAATCAAAAATCACCAACGAAATGGAAGGTTTAAGATAACCAAGACTCAACACTGCAATAAATAAAAATTATAAATATTTATATTTAAAATAAAAATAAAAAAATCTATATTTTTTAAAATAGAAACAACAAATATACAAAATGTATCAATAAGGATTGAATAAAATTACGTATCAAATATTTAGATTATCATTAAAATAGGTAATCTAAATAATCTTCATATTAAGAACCAAATAATATGAGCCTTTTTAAACCAAAATCATCTTTAAAAAAAATACGAAGAAAAAAAAAGGCGTTAAAAGACCCTCCTGGTCCAACCATAGACACTCTAAAATCCTTTTTCAAACCTGCTCGGGTTTCGAGTCAAGAGATAGATAAATAGATACATCACATTGCACTGATCGAGGGCGTTCGTAGTGACTGAAGGGGTCGAAGACCAAGAAGTGAGTTATTTATACCAATCATTATTCTTACGACTAGATCCAATCTCCTGGTCCTGCGGAAAGGAAAAAGAATTTCACGTTCTTCCTAAGGGAGGATCAGGGAAATCCTATTGATTTCAGCTTTCTCCAAACCTTAGGGAAAAGACAAAACATGATTAAATGTAAGTTTTTAAATTCTAAGAAATTTTTTTATATAAAAACTCAACTTCTTTTTCCCTTTAGTTACTAACTTCTTTTCTTCTAATATCTTCTTCTCCCCATCAACAATTTCTTGATTATAATCCTTTTGCCAATTTCGGTCAAAATTTGCATTGGTGCATGGGCTACATGAACACGATTACATAGTATTGTCAAACACCTTCCGTTTTTTCATCTTTCTTGTGTAAAGATGATTCACCATCTTCATTTTCTAAATTGATTGTCTCTGATAAATTTTTAGATTATAACAAAATTCGAATATTAACAGTTAAGTTGTATGAAGAAAAAAATGTAAATTTACAAAATTAATTCAGTATAGTTTTGAATATGATTCAAAATCATTGAAAGTCAAGAAAACAAACCTCGAAGAATATTACCCGATTTACATTCTCGTAAAATTTTGATTTTCAAAACAAACACTAAAAACATATATTAATATATACCAAATCAAGAAGTGAACATAAAAATGAAGATTTATTTTCCCATTATGAGTAATAGTATAATATCAAAATAAACAATACTCAAATGTTCTTTTAGCGTTGTGGATTGTAATATTCTGGTTGTTATTTCAAGTTTATATATATATATATATATATATATGTGTGTGTGTGTGTGTACAGGTATGTATGTATGTGTGTAATTTATATATGTGGAAAATTTAAAAATTAAATTAAATAAAAAGGGGGGAGGTCGGCTAGATGAGCCGCCCATCACCTCTCCTCCTTTTTATTATGTATATATATAGTTTTTGTGAAGAAAAGGCACACACACACTCTTACTATATTTAGAAAGTTATTCTCTGAAGAATCAGAAGGATTGCACAGGAAGAAGAGGATTTCAAAGGCTTTGATTCTCGATTTCTAAAAGGTGAGTGTATTAAAGCTTTGAGTATAAAGTGTTTATATACAATTTGGTAGAATTTGGAACTGGTTATTATGAATTATGTATCAATTTATGCAAACCGTTTAAGTGATGCCCGGATTGTTATCCGGACAAATAAACCGTTCAAGTATTAACCGGGTTTATCTTAAACCGTGTAAGAGGTGACCGGTTTACTTCTAAACCGCTCAAGAGGTGACCGGTTTACTTCTAAACCGCTCAAGAGGTGACCGGATAATAGTCTAAACCGGTCAAGTGTTGTGCGGTGTATTGACCGGATTGTTTTAAACCGGACAAAGGTTGGGCAATGTATCGTCCGGTTTACTTTAAACCGGTTAACATTATAAGTGATGTATTGTCCGGATTTGTAATCCGGACAAAGATGTTAACTAAATTTCAAGTGTTAAGGTTGACCGGACTTGTTATCCGGACAAGATTGATCGGACTTCAAGTCCGGATAAAGAGAGAAAATTTTGAATGTTTTTGAGATGAAATGGCGGTGTAACCGCAAGAGAGATGAAATGACGGTGTAACCGCGAGAGAGATGAAATAGCGGTGTAACCGCGAGAGAGATGTAATGGCGGTGTAACCGCGAGAGAGATGAAATGGCGGTGTAACCGCGAGAGAGATGAAATGGCGGTGTAACCGCAAGAGAGAGATGTAATGACGGTGTAACCGCGAGAGAGATGAAATGGCGGTGTAACCGCGAGAGAGATGTAATGGCGGTGTAATCGCGAGAGAGATGAAATGGCAGTGCAACCGCGAGAGAGATGTAATGGCGGTGTAACCGCGAGAGAGAGATGAAATGACGGTGTAACCGCGAGAGAGATGAAATGGCGGTGTAACCGNGAGAGAGATGAAATGGCGGTGTAACCGCGAGAGAGATGAAATGACGGTGTAACCGCGAGAGAGATGAAATGGCGGTGTAACTGCGAGTGAGAAATATAAATATGATTATGTTTCAGAACAGGTTTGATTCTGAACTAATTGTTTGGAATGTATATTGTGGGTATGAGATTTATACACTCACTAGACCTTTTGGTCTAACGCTCAGTTGTTGGACTAACCTGTTTTGCAGGTCAGCGTACTTTGCAAGATAAGGGCAAAGGAAAAGTTTAAACGATGATAATAGTTTGTTCATATATGTATTAAAAATACATTTTGTTAGTCCATGTTTTGTAATAATACTGTTTTTAGTATTATGAGTATGATGATGTGAATTATGTGTATATAGGTTTACAAGGGTTGTTACAGTTGGTATCAGAGCCTTAGTTTAAGGGATCTGGGTATTTGCGAAATACTTAGACTTAAATTAGAGGTGTGGAAAGTTGTGATAATAGGTTTCACTGGGTCTATGAACATGGGAATATGTTATAGCTGAACCTATTATGAGAAAGATAAATTATATATGATTGATATAATCTGAGTTATGAGTAGACATGAGGATAAATGTGTTATTATGTTGTGATTATGAGAATAATCATGTGTGTTTAAATGTGACAGAAAAGGTTATATACTGAGAAGTAGCAGATAATCTCAATCAATCGGAAAGGACCTCTACTGGTTATGGAAGAAGTCAAGGAAGAAGAAATGTAATACACGGAGAGGATTC
This sequence comes from Cynara cardunculus var. scolymus, assembly GCF_001531365.2. Classification (NCBI taxonomy): domain Eukaryota; kingdom Viridiplantae; phylum Streptophyta; class Magnoliopsida; order Asterales; family Asteraceae; genus Cynara; species Cynara cardunculus. The sequence goes on along the minus strand of NC_037536.1, from coordinate 3,877,198 downwards.
AGAAAATGTAATAGAAACACGAAGTCGTAGCAAGGGACGAGGAAGAGGTAGAGGTATCAGACAAGAAACTCATGGGGAACAGGAATTGTCGGCCCAAGAAAGTTCCATGTCTGGCCGTGGTCGAGGAAGAGCAAGGGGTGGACATAATGTTTCTGACCCCGAGTATATTACTCAAGATATGTTGGCAGCAGAGCTGGGAATAAGACAGACATAGTCTAATGCAAAAGAGAGAGCCTTTCAGACGACGAGAGGCGAGGCGGAAGAACACCCTGAAGTGGTGACAGGTACAWTCCTTGTTAATTCAGTATGTGCCAAAGTTTTATTTGATTCGGGTGCAAATCGTTCTTTTTTGTCACCATCATTTGTTAACTGCGCACATTTAGAATCTAAAGCATTGAGTGAGAATCTAATTGTGGAAACAACAAATGATAGTGAAGTTTTGGTTAAGGAAAGAATTGATGAGTGTGTTATAAGTATAGAAGGATGTGAGGTGCATATACAGTTATTT
>NC_037536.1:3867796-3876590 GCF_001531365.2 Cynara cardunculus var. scolymus | reverse complement strand
GTTACCCTTAGGCCTCTGACAGAACTCTCTTATAGTTCTCTATTATTGATATGGTGCGCGTGGTTCTGTGGTAAGGGTTAAAGCAAATCACGCGCGTGTCAGAAACGGGGGCGCACGTCATCAATCGTGCATCTTCCCAACATCGCGTGTCATATTTTTGATTCGTCACTCCCTATAGCCACTCATCACATTATTTCTCCCAATAAACGGTTCGCTTTCAAATCCCTCACTATAAATATCCCTTCCCCCAAAACGTAAACCTTTACATTTCTCCTTACTCCGACGAACTTAAAGATTTCCGGCCAAACTTGCAAATATGTCTTCCAGTTCTTCCGGCTCCGCTTAATCTGTAAATGTCTCAAGCGACAACGAAGTAACCCAATCCCAGGCACTAACTTCTCATGCCCTTTCATTTTTCCAAAATCGATACGAGAAAGTGGTCCTGGTAAAAAAACCCAATAACTATTATTTTGCTCCTTCTTCATTTGGTTTTCCTGAATTCACCTATCCTCTCATTGAAATTCTTCGCAACCATCCATTATACTATGCTCTCTCAGCCACTAAACCTACCCCTGAAACATATATTACCCAATTCTTGCTAAGCTTATATATCACTACCCTAGATAATTCTGGATTGAGCATCGTAGGTTATGCTTCTCATCCGACTGTGAAATCGCTTGTTCCATTGGAACTAAATGTGAATACCATGCGAACAGCCCTCCGTCTACCCTCCTTGGAAACTCTTAATTTGGATACCTTCGCCCCAACCCCAACAAACGTTGAACTAATTCAATTTCTTGAATTTCACTCCTACAGTGCCAAGACTAAAATTGTTAAAAGGACTGAATTCAAACAAAAAGGCCTTCCCCCTATTTGGAACACTCTGTTTTCGATAGTGAATTGTTGTCTAACAGGGAAGGTCGGCAGCCATGACCAAGCCTCACGCGCCATGCTTTCCATTGTATATGGAATCTATTTTAACCTTCCCCTTGATTACGCACAGCTCATATTCGAAGACATGGTGGGATTAATCAAGAAGAAGTGCGCTACTCAGAAGGGTGAGAAGTCTAAAGTGAAGGCACAGAAGAAGGCCAAAGAGGAAGTAGATGCTTCTGAAGATCCTTCATCTGCATCTATGGCCATCAAGCAGACATAGGCTTTATCCTCTTCATCTGAGGATGATTCATCGGATGACTCAGCCCAGTCATGCTCTTCAGCAATAAGACCTTTATCCTTTCGCTGGTTGTTCTTCATCTTCTTGTACTTCTCTTTCAGTTTTGAGTATTTCTCATCTTTGGTCCTGAAGGAGGAAGGAGCTTTAGAAGATGGCGTCGTAGTCTTCTTTGATCTGCATTCACCTACAAAAGTGTCCGGGCCGGTGACAGTTGTAGCAGACAGCTGAAGCCTTGTCTATTCTTTCAGACTTTGGCTTTTCCCTAAGGGACAGCTGAGGAGATCTGTAGAAGTTGCTCTTACTGGCGAACCTCTTAAATGACTTAGTCAGGAGTGCCAAGGACTCATCAAAATCTGTTAAATTAGATTCTGGAATGTCCTCAGAGATAAAAGAATCTATCTCCGTGATAACAACATGAGGAAGAGAAGAAACAAAAGGGGTAGAAGAAGTTTCAACTGAAGAAGCCTCAGAGATCAAAGCCAAATGAGAGCTTTTCATTTCCCTGGACTCTTTTACAAGATTCCTCTTCAGTTGACGAGATTGCTCATGGTTAAGCAGAATCTTGTATAAAGTAGAAAAAGAAAGAATGGACATGTTATTTGACATCTTGAGACACATTGAAAAGGTGTCCCAAGACTCAGGAAGGCATTCTAGAAACTTGGTTAAAGTTTCAGAATTAGAATATTCCCTACCGACAGCCCTAAGATCAATAAGAAGGTGGTTAAATCTTTGATGTACTTCAGACAACGTCTCAGACTTTCCACAGAGATAACTTTCATACTGTCTTACTAGATTGATCTTTATGGTCTCTTGAACCTGAGTGGTTCCTTCATATTGGACACAAAGTGTGTCCCACATTGATTTAGAATTTTTGAGTTTCATCACTGAGTGATAAATCTCATCAGGAAGAGACATAGCTATTATAAACTAAGCACGCGTGTCTATAGCTATTTTCTTCTTGTCTTCATCGCTCCATTGATGTGGGAGCTTTGGAATCTGCCGTTCAGGAATCGTGGCAGTCGTAGTTGTTGCTGGAACAGCCGGAGCAATAGCAAATGGAATATATGGTCCATTTTCTATATAATGTGGAATTTCAGGATCCACACCTTCTAGAAAGAGGGACATCCGGTTCTTCCAAAGACTAAAATTGTCACGGATAAACCGGGGAGGTTTGGCAAAAGAGCCATTATCTTTTGTGTGTGTGTTTGTAATTTGTAAAGTCATTTGTAAGCGGTAAAATTATCTAAGAAAGGAGATAAACTAATACTGAAAACAGCTAAACAAAAAGAGAGAGAGAGAGAGAGAGAGAGAGAAAGCACTGCTCTGATACCACTTGTTGGTCCCTTGAGGGTCTACAAGATTAGTAAAACAGTTTGTAGAAGGGAGGGATGAATACAAACACAATATTTTCAAATTTAAAATATATATTGGCAAAGAAGATCAATACATATTTTACAAGATTGTTTGCAGAAAGATAAGGTGATAAAAACCTATCTAAACAATCTTTAGTTACACACTAAATTTTAGTAAATACAAGAAAAGAAATGATGTAGAGAAGATCCTTTACTTAAGCTAGAAAATGCTTGAAGTAAGAATTAGGGTTAAAGAGTGAGTTGATCGCACTCTGCATAGAGAAGAAACACTTATATTTATACCCAATGCATTAAATGTTCATTTAATGCAATATGGTAGGGTTAAAGTGCATGTCAAGCCTTAAGAGGAAGGCTTGTCCTTTGCTATAGTGAATAGTACAAAAGCACTATTCATGAGTAGACATCCTTACCTAAAGTTGGTGGACAATAGAGTCGACTAGTCGGCTCCGTACCGTACCAACTTTCATAAGGGTATGGGTTTGTCCTTTGTGTGCATAAGGACAAGACAACAACAATCGTGCTAAGCAAACTTCCTTTGATCGTTGAATGCTGGAATGACTTGAAGGTCTTTTCATCATTCGCTGAAGCTTGAGCAGTCTTCACACATATATAGACAGGCTTGTAATCACTAAGTACCACTTCAGATCACGTACTCGCCAGTCTCTAATCTTCAGTTTCAGTCTTCGACGTTTGCTGAAGGTTCTTTGGTGTGAGTGTTGTCTTCTTGAAGTATCTCTGTTTTTGATAGATATACAATACAAGTTCTTCGGCGATCACTGAACATGTTCAATGAAGATCGCTGGAACTGAAAAGACAGAAACATAAATACAACGTATAAGTGAAAAAGGATTATCATCAAATCACTTTGAGAGAGGATCAACACCATCCTTCATCAATTCATTGGGTGATGGTGGAGGCTCCTTGGGAAGGGTCTCTGCCATTCATCTATATCATGTCTTCATGCAGGTGGCAAGAGCCATGTTCTTTACACATGGGGTGGGCCCATGTGTTTTATCCATTTGCTGCCCATGTGTTTTATCCATTTGTCTTTATTCGTTATCAGATGCTAGATTGACACTTGTATCTTCATATGTCTCTTTTCCTTTATCCGAAGAGCATGACGAACATCTTCCTTTATTATGTCATCTGAATTGACATATCTTGTACTGGCTTGTGGGCTACATTTAATAATCTCTTTATCTAAAAGATTTATCTTTGTGCTCAGATAATTCTTCGTCACTCTAGGTGTTGATTTTGCTAGAGAGATCATTATCGATGAATATATCTTGTTTTCACCAAAGTGCGAAATCCTCTCTTAAAGCTGGCTTCCATTCCTTACAGGATGATTCGGATGCCTAGTGTCTTTCTGTAGTGAATATCATTTTCACAAAAAAATTGGAATTTTGTCTTTTTATTAGTTATCAAAATTGAAAAAACTTCAGATTTTGCCAATTGGACAAAATGGTAAGTTGAATATTTTTTTTCTTCAAAAAAATATGGTCCTGCAGGTAAAAAATTTAGAACCAGTATATCTTTTGGGGTTATCGTTGGGTTATTAAAATAACAATCTCTAACCCCCAACATTACCCAACAAGGTAATTCAAAAATTTCAGGAAATCAGGAAAAGTAAGATAAATCGAATTTATTGTACCAATATTTAATCTCCTAAGGAGATGATCCTTGAAGGTTATTAATTCTAGGGTAAATTCCAGAAAAATCTACATATCTTAAATCTGTAGAAGAAAGATTATATAAATCTTCTTCATAAAAGTTTGATTTTCAACATAAGTTTGTTGAATAAGGATATCTATTAATATTTCTTTTTCTTTAAAAATCATTTATTGATATCAGTAATATTTAAATTTTATTAATATTTATTTATAATTAATAGTAATAAATAATAATTAATATTAATGAAAGTTATAATTAGAAAAAGTGACAATAAGTTATCAAAATACTACTCTAAGTATCGTTTCACTAAGCTAGCTTATATATATCGAAACGTGTACCTATAAAATAGGTTAGCTTATATTTTCTAAACAATGTCTAACATTTAAGAATTAAGAGGTCCATCATGTATCCAGAAAACCTGGCTTGCCTATGCATAGGTGTAAGGCCATAAAAATCATGACTGGATGCAGAAAATGAAAACCTAAGTGACTGAAAAATTAGCGATCTATTAATTATCAAGGGTTTGTTGGTTAACAGCTTAATGGAATTCACAGCTTATTCAGTCAACTATAAATGAATGCTTGGTAGTGTTTAATGATATAGGAAGTGACTTATTTAGTAGGTTTATAAGAGGAAGTTTTATGCAGAAAACCAAGTTTTTCCGAAACCTGTTCCTCCCAATTAAAAAACATGAATCTTTCATATATGAAAAACTTTTCCAAACAAAAACCTTTTTAATTTATACAAACAGATCAATCCACACAAACAACTTTATCCATACATGACTGAGAGGCTGTGTTACTTACAACTTAATTATGGCTTATTCACACAATCCTTTTGGGTTATTTACTTACGACTTATTTGCACAACATACGACTTAATTGCACAGATGAAAAATGTTGTTTTCCCATTCAGTCAAAAAGTGACGCCTCTACCCCTTATTTTTTTAATAACACACGTTCCACACTTGATCTAAAAAACACGCATCCTCTCAAAAACCTAACCGTTGTATACCTCCTTTCCATCGACTAATGACAACCATTCTTTTCGGTGATTGCAATCTTTCCAGTGATCGACGATCAGATCAACATTTCTTACGACCAACGACCATCCTTTACTGCAACCAGTCCATGATTTCCTGCTTGTAAATCGATTTCTACAATGATTTTTGCTCCATATTGATTTCTTGCTACTAGATTGATTTCTTGCTTCTAGATTGATTTCTTCTCATATATATATATATTGATATTGATTTTTAATTGTTTAGTCTGTGGGAAAATTTGACCTAACAGGTTTCTTTTTCTACATTGATTCTTACATCTTTTGATTTCGAATTCTGCGATGATTGATTTATAGTGATGTGAGAACTTGATCCACCAAAATTCATGGTGTATTATTCTTGTTTCTCCTTACATTTTTTTTCTCATTTTATATTTTGATATTCAAATAATTTTTATCTTTTAAAAATATCATTTGCCTTAAAAATAAATTAACAATTTATTATAGAATTCATATCAAAGAGTAAATCAGTCATTTCTAAAATCTAGACGGTTGGTTCGAATAAAAAAGATAAACTATCCATGAACCCGAAACCCAAAAATTTGATAAAACTAATCGAACAAGCTTACTATGCAATTCAAAGGAAGGAAACGATTCATATTTCGGTATGGAAAAATCCCAAAATTGTATACAACCTGCCAAACGATTCACAATTCTGAAACTACGTCGTGTGTCCCCGAATACAGGGGTTTTGCTCGCACATTGCTGCTCCCTCCGATTACGGCTCCCTCTACTGACCTGAACGCCCACGAGCAGCACCAGCAGCACTCGTAACTATTCGTATGCGATTTTCTCTTTCGGAGTTTTGAATGCTGTTCTTTCTTACTTATCAAAACTTGAAGCTTTCTTCTAATCAATATTTTCTCTTTTGGAAAAAAAGGGTTTTGTTTGTTGTAGAAATGGCTGGGATTTTGAAGCCACAAAGTGGGTTTGTAATTACTCCCCACAAAGTATCGATCTGCATACTTCTGCAGGTCTATGCTCCTTCTGGTCAATATTCTGTGCCATTCCCTTTTGCCTCGGTTTCTCAGCATAATCGTCTTGGATTGTTCTTGATTGCACTTACAAAGGTAAACATTATCCTTTTAACTTTAGTTGATTCGTCCCGTAAAGGAGTCAGGACGTATAAATTATGCAAATCTTGATTTTCTTGATATGCATTCACCACAAGTTACCATTGATCATTTCGTCTTCTAACATTAATTATAGATTTTATAGGAAAAAGGAGCTGAAAAACGGGTTCAAACCTATGAGAAGAAATTTATCAATGGGGAGTATATAGTAGTAGGAGTTGAATTTCTATAAATTAAAACGAGTAACCACAAAAAAAAAGACGTAGGTATTGTGTAACTCGTTTAAAATTGCACAAAACTGAAAGCCAAAAGCTTCATGTAATTTGAGGCTTATGGAATTATAGTTTTGGTATCGTATTATGCTTATCCATTTGGGCGACATAAATTTGAGATTATTTGAGGTTCTCAACGATTGTAGTTAATTTTAGGTGTCTAAGTATAAAACCTTGGCCACCCAACAATACCGTGTTTGATTTCCATGACACTTTGTCCACGCCACTACAACCATGTCGAAAGGTCCCCCTGTTGTTGGTATCATGGGTGCCCGAGCCAGTTTGCATGCACCTTGACTAATCCCACAGGACATGAAGATAACAACCAGGAAAACCCTCAATGTCCCTGAGAAGACTTGAACTAGCGACCTATGGGGAGGAGCCCCAAGAGCTAGCCTTTATTTGCCAGTTGAGTTGTCGAAAGGTCCCTTGTAGTTTTGCAAAACAGGTTCTAAACTTCTGTAAGTTCATCCGAATAGGTAATTAGATAAGAACAAAGTTTACCAAATATTGGGCTCGTTGTTAAATGCTTATCAGTAATGCAAATGTACCTCCTCTAGATAGCCATCCCATTTTGAGATGGATCACCTAGCAAGGAACTAAATGATTAGCTTATTAAGGACCCAGACCAAGTAGCTCATAAGTCCCAGCAATCTCTCTTTTGGGTCTTGAATATAAACCCTAATATCTTGTTTCCATAATTATTCCACAACAGCCTAGAAGAAAATTTGTGGTATTAATCATATAGAAAGATTCATTAGGGATCCTTCATTGTTTATGTATATAATATTTATTTACAGCAAATTAAACTCACACATACTTCACACCTTAGGTGAGACTTGAATCCATGACCTCCAGGAAGGTGCGGTTACCTGGTACCATTTGGGCCAATGGCCCTTTGGTAGGAAAACTTCATTTGTTCATGCTATAAAGATCTTCTAACTTCCCAATTTGGGCCATGGGAGATGAAATTACCAATTTATCAGCCTTATTTTTTCAGTGATCAACCAATCATTGTTATTCTTGCGTTTTTCTACATGTTTGCTTTTGTATCTTTGTTAAAATTGTTTTTTCAATATGTTTACTTTCCTGATCTGTCTTGAAGTCATGTGATGATATTTTGGAGCCAACATTGGATGAATTCCTGAAGCTACTGAAGGAATTTGGTGGATTATTAGATAATTGGTTAAGTGATCATGTAACCGGTAGGTTATCATCATTATCATCACCAGATGACCTCTTTACCTTTTTCAGTGAGTTACGAGGTGAGCACTCATTTCTCTATAACTTACGTCCTGACATCTTCATTTATGCTACTCTCTTTGTTGCATTGCATAATACTTATGTGAACAATATTTATTATTTATAGTTGCATGTCCTATACACTTTATGGAATTTAATGTAACTGTGTCAGGCATCCTTGCGGGTCCTGAAACAAGCATTGTTGACGACGACCAAATAAATTTGGATCCAAATAGCAACCTTGGAATGTATCTTCGTCGTTGCTTGCTTGCCTTCAATATTCTGTCATTTGAGGTATACTTTTTCTCTTAATTGTTTAAAATGTAAATCCCTTTAATAGACTTTATCTATTCCCTTGGTATATACATTACTGACAGTGAATAGAAGAGAGATAAAGATTTTTGATGATTTTTAGCTGTCAGATCAAACTTTTAATCAATCTTAGCCGTTTAAATTGAGGTATTTTGTACACCACTCTTTTGAGTGAAAAATTGAATAGGTGGTTGCTAACTGGATGATGAACCTATTCAAATATTGATATTGTTAATATTGGTATTTGATAGTACTAGAAAGGTACTCGTGCGTTGCATCGAAACACATCTTGATTTTAGTGTTTAATTTTATATCTTTTTTATATCGATATAATACGGTTTTATGTGGTTTTGAGGAAATGATAATAAATTATTTTTGAATAAAATATAAATTTAAAAATATCATAAAATTTTGAAAAAAATATCAATATTAGTATCAAATTAATCTTTTTAGAAGTTCTTGTGTTTTGGTGTAATTTCCTTAATTAAATTTTTTTAATTATAATTTAATTTAGGTTTAGTAACAAAGAAATTTAATTTAGATTTAACTAGAAGCGTACTCGCGCAATGTAGCGAGATACATCGTGTTTTTAATATTTCATTTTATTTTTTATCTCAG
>NC_037536.1:3857371-3865637 GCF_001531365.2 Cynara cardunculus var. scolymus | reverse complement strand
GATGAAATCAGATAGGGATGAAATTGTTTAGGGATGAACGAGTTTAAGAGTTTTAAGAGTTTAAGAGTTTTTAAGAGTTTTAGCCAAATGTTTTATAATATAGTATAGATAATATAATTTTTTATAAAGATAATGACTAAGTATTCTGTTAGAACTCAATGATTATCCTAATTATATTTTAGATTTTTTATATTTAAAATGAGATGTTTATCCAATATTTGATTATGTTTATCTGCAGTTAGTTACACAAATTCATATATGGAGCTTTAATAAGTTGTACTTATGCAAAGTTTACTTGTAATCTTAAATTTTAAGTAATATGCATCAATAAACAATACTTCATGCATAAAAAATGGTTTTTAAGAGTTTTTGTCGAATGCTTTATAGTATAGTATAGATTATAAGAATTGTGAATTTCGTTCTTAAATTATTTTTAACAAAACCTGATTAATTTTTTTAATAAATAGAATTTTGTTTTAGAATTTAAATATATATATATATATATATATATATATATATGTAGCATGTTTTTTTAAGTTATGTTTAATACCCACTATGGTAATCTATCTTCTTATAATTTCAATAAGGTATTTTAGACATTTAATTAATATTAAATCTTTTTTGTACACAACTATTTGGAGTGAAAATTGAATAGACATTTAAATTTTTTTTAGATGAAGAAAATTATATACATGTGTGTGTGCACGTGTGTATATATAGAATAAGTAGTCTAAATTTTTGTTAAATTGAAGTTCAATAAGTAATTAAGAAGTTCATATTAAAAACTTATATGTAAAATACATGTCAATTTTTCCAAATATATAGTCAAAGGAAAAATTATTTTACATTTCATATATACTATAAGCATATCATTTATGTTGTGTATGATGATCTAAAAGAGATTTAATTTCCTTCACCTCTTCCTCTTCCTCTTCATCTTAAAAAAAAATTATTTCTACCTTCCTATGATATCTTTCATCTTTTTCAAATAGACGCCATCGGCTTCTTAGGTACATTTGTGGTCGTGCTTAATTTCCCAACCTTCCCTTCCTCTTTTTGTTGGTCACAGATTATGAGTATCAACCTTTAAAGTGATTTAGCTAAAAGGTGGCAATTTGTTAATTGTTGTCCTTTATTATAAAAGAACTTGATTTACTCTTCCTTAACCTTCTTCTTTTCTCTTTCTTTACATGCAGGGCATGTGCCATCTTTTGACAAATATAAAGACATATTGTAAAGAAGCCTTCTCATGTCCTCCATATGAAATGTCTCATTTGGATGATCCTACTAATGATCTAGAGGCACCAGTAGAATATGAAAACATGGATTTGGAGAACTTTGTACTTCAAAACTTTACAGAAGAACTTGAATCAAGAAAAAGGTCCACTGAAAGGGTCCCTTTTCATAATCATTCATCAAAAGCACTGTCTAGTTTAATCGAAGGTACGAGATTCTGATCATATAGTACCTTTGTGAATGGTGACATTGTATGTTTGGAGATATATAATGGGTGCTCAGAGAATGCTTGAAATCTGCTTTTCTCCAGCATCCAATCATTGATTCAATTTGCATGACAAGCTTATCAATTTGGGGGGGGATTGTGCTTATCAGAGTGCTCATTCTGAAATATGATCCCATACCTAGATTGATGCTTGTAGTTTTTAAATTATTTTGGAATGCTGAAATATGGTTTATTTGTGTTTTTCTTGATTGAAAAGGATCTTCTAAACTAAGTCTATTTGTTTTGGCTTCTTAGTATTGGTTTATGTTAGCTGAAAACTTGGATGTGAAGGTAGGCTGCATATATGCATTAGGCTAGTTGATAAACAAACCTGTTGTATCACTCCAGTGATCAACATATGCTTCATGTCCTAGATGATCTCCATAGTTTAAATGTATGTATGGACTGAGAACCTCAAAGCAAGAAACACTCTGTAAATGCAGATATTATGGTTTCACCAGGCCAAAAAGGCAAACACAATCACAGGAGTGCAGAAAGTAGCCAATATATGAGCTCCCCCACCTCTGCATTACCAAATGCTGAACCTTCTGATGTGATTCTTCAACGGACAAACTGGCAGATACAAGGATACTTGTCAGAGCAAGCAGACATGATTGAAAAGTAAGCTATTTCATAGATTTTATTTGACTTATATTGTATCTCAGTTTGTCAGGATACATTACTAGAGATACCTCACAGTATCTTGATTTGTGAACTATTGTTCATAGGCTTGGAAGCTCCTTTCCTATGAGTGCATTTGAATCTGTTTTAAAGCTTCTTCAGAAAGTGGCCCCAGAGTTGCATCGTGTATGATACTTTGTAATCTGTATCCATTTCGTTAAGTCTGTACATGCTTTCTGTAAGATAATCTTCAATCATTATTTTATTTTAATGTTTACAGGTTCACTTTTTGCGTTATCTGAATAGCCTTTATCACGATGATTACCCAGCTGCCTTGGAGAATCTTCATCGTTATTTTGATTATAGGTATTCTCCCTCTTCTTTTAGTTCTTGGTTTTAGGTTGTTTCCTAAAATGTCAAATACAATGGTAACCTAGATATAACTCTTAATTTACCTTGGACCATGGTCAGTCATTATAAGATTTGAAGTGTTAGGTATCTTTTTTGATTGAACACAAGTTGGCTTAAATGGAAGCTAGGTTCCCATATTCTAGGCATTTCAATGTCTAACTTGTACTATTTAATCGATGATTAGAGGTTTAAACTTCATTTATATCGGCATAGCAACAGTTTTATCATTGAGATAATTGACAAAGGGCTTAAGTTGTGTTCAAGTACAAGCTCAGCTGCCAGCAGATTATTGACAAAAGATGCTAAAGCTAGATGTAGAAATATCCAGTATCCTTAGAGATACTTGATATCATTGTAAAATAGGAATTGGAGATTATGGGTAATATCTCCTTGTAATTAGTTGTTGTGAATATCTTAGGAATCCTTTCCTTTTCTTCTCATATTCTTTGTGTATATATAGCCTTTGTACCTCCCTATTTTTAGACAAGTGAAATAAAGAATTTCGCATGGTATCAGAGCATCTCTGATCCAGACCACTCCTCTTGCTGCTGTGTTTCAATCACAACAGTGATTAAGCAACAACGGTAAGCTCCAAAGTCCCCTTGCTATCGTTGTCCTCTCCCCTTTCTCAATATCATTATGACTGGCATAGAATCCTCTTCCCAGACCCACTCAGAAGTCATCTCCAGTTCAAAGACTTCTCATCCAAATCCTCTAGGAAACTCTCAGAGTTTCCTTCCAGTTACTGGTCATAAACTAAATGGTCATAATTTCCTTCAATGGTCTCAATCGGTCATGCTATACATACGTGGTCGAGTAAAAGAAGATCACCTCATAGGGGCTGTTCCTGCTCCTAAATCTGATGAGCCCAGTTTCAAGAACTGGAAATCAGAAAACAGCATTGTGATGGCATGGCTGATTAACTCTATGACCCTAGAAATAGGTGAAAGTTTTTTTTCTCTCCTTTACGGCTCAAGAAATATGGGAGGCTGCCCGAGACATGTATTCCAGTAACGACAACACTGCAGAATTGTTTGCCATCGAAAGCACACTCCTAATCAAGGAGAGTTATCTGTTACTGCCTATTACAACTTACTAGGCATTGGCAGCAACTAGATTTTTATGAAGTTCATGAATGGAAGTGCCCTACAGATCAAAGCTACAATTCAGAAAATGGTAGAGATAAGAAGAATATTCAAGTTCCTTATGGGACTCAGCGAGGACTTGGATGAAGTCCGCGGACGAATTCTAGGAATCAAACCACTACCCCCAATTAGGGAAGTGTTTTCGGAGGTCAGAAGTGAAGGAAGCCGTAAAAAAGTCATGATGGGGACAGTCCCTTCAACCTTACAAGTTGATCGACCTGCCCTTGCTGCACGAGGATCCTCATACCAGCACTCAAGTTCACATTCAGGAGGGAATCACTCATCATCGAATGAAAGCAGGCACAAAAGTGGAAGGCCGTGGTGTGACCACTGCAACAAACCCGACCATGTCCGGGATAAATGTTGGAGAATACATGGAAAGCCAGCTGATTGGAAGACTAAACGAGCAACTAATGGCATTGAAAGTCGTGGAAACCTTGTGTTTGCAACTAATCCTCCTCAGGCCGAGACTTTTCCATTCAACAAAGAACAACTGGAGATGCTTCAAAAGATGTTTGGCTCAGTCCAACAACCAGCACGTATCCAAACAACAAGTATGGCATCCTCTCTAATCTCTTTCACCCCAAGCTCGGGAAATGTTGCTCAAACAGGTATTCAATCAACAGCCTTTACTATCTTAAATGAATCATCTCAATCCTGGATAGTGGATTTCAATGCATCAGATCACATGATTGGAAACCCACAGTTGTTTGATGATTTGAAACCGTGCTCCTCACATTTATTCGTCCGAATTGCCAATGGAAGCTGCTCCAAAGTAACAGGCCTCAGATCTATTAAAGTGTCATCGAATATCACTCTCAAATTTGTCCTCTATGTTTCCAATCTCAATTGCAATTTATTATTCCTCAGTAAACTTGCTTTGGATAGCAATTGCGTCACTAATTTTCATACCAATGGTTGTGTTTTCAGGATTTGGACTCCGGGAGGATGATTGACAATGATGAGATTAGTGCATGTCTGTACCAACTTAAAACGCAACTTGATCCAAGTCACTCTGCCAACCATACCCACCTTGCACCAACGAATAACTCAACCATCGTGTAGGTCATCCTAATTTTGGTTATTTGTCTCGACTATATCCATCATTATTCATAAGTAAAAATCATTGGTTATTTCAGTATGATATTTGTCAATTCTCAAAACACTCCCGTAAAATCTATCCACCTAAATTACACAAACCATCTCACCCTTTCTCTCTGATACATAGTGACATATGGGGAAAAACGAGAGTAAGTAATGTAACAGGAGCTAGGTGGTTCCTACTGTTTGTGGATGATCATACTCGTCTCTCTTGGGTATTTCTCATGAAGGAAAAATCAGAAACCAAAAGCCTTTTCATCAAATTTCATACGATGATAAAAACCCAATTCCACACAAATATCCAAGTTCTAAAGACTGACAATGCCTCAGATTACTTCAACAATGTCCTTGGCAACTACCTCCAAGGGATTGTACATCAAAGCTCATGTGTTGATACCCCTCAAGAAAATGGGGTTGCCGAGCGGAAAAATAGACACTTACTTGAAATTGCTCGTTCCCTTCTCTTTACCTCTAATGTCCCCAAACACTTTTGGGGAGATGCTATTCTCACTTCTACCTATCTCATAAACCGAATGCCATCTCAAGTCCTGAAATTCAAAACCCCATGGCAAGTCCTTCTATAGTCATTTCCTAACACTCATCTCCTTTCAGACATTCCTCCTAATTTTTTTGGGTGTACAGCCTTTGTCCATATTCATCCACATCAAAGAAGCAAACTTGACACCAAAGCTTCAAAATGCATTTTTGTCGGTTATTCTCCAAACCAAAAAGGGTATAAATGTTACTCCCCTTCTGAACAAAAGTTTTTCTCCTCCATGGATGTCACATTCTACGAAAATAAACCGTACTTCACAGATGTTCAGGGGGGAATATGATTGAACATCCTCTCACAAACGAAGGTACTCACACCGAGCCAATCCAATCCCTTCCTCCAATCTCTTCCAAAACCATAGAAGATCAAACTCTCTTCCTGCATGTGCTAGAAACTAAACCAGTCCAAACTAACCTCACCCATCTTTCAACCGATCATTCAACCAATTCTACGACACCAATAGAAAATAGACACCTCAACCCTCAAAAGGAAACCCTAGTCTACACCAGGAAAAGGAAGCAGGACAAGGAAGTACAGGCCATACAATCTGAGCAGTGCCACGAGTCTCAACTAATTCCAACTCCTGAATCTCAAGGTATGCGCCCTAGTGAGCCTACTAATGCTGATAATCTAGATCTTCCTATTGCTTTAAGAAATGGGGTTCAGACCTGTAGTTCACATCTAATAAAGAATTTTGTATCTTACAAGGGATTATCACCCAGTTATCGTACCTTTGTGTCAAGATTGGATGAAACTCAAGTCCCAACTCCATTCACGAAGCCTTACAAAACCCAACATGGAAGGACGCAACATTTGAAGAAATCAAGGCGTTGGAGAAGAATCAGACATGGGAGATTATAGACCTTCCACCAGGAAAGATGACGGTAGGCTACAAATGGATCTTCTCAGTGAAGTACAAATCTGATGGGACAATTAAGAGATAGAAGGCATGATTGGAAGCTAAAGGGTTTACTCAATCATATGGGATAGACTACCAAGAAACATTTGCTCCAGTTGCCAAGCTTAACACCATCATAATCTTGTTATCTGTCACTGCAAACCTAGATTGGCTACTGCACCAACTCAATGTAAAAAACGCTTTTCTCAATGGCGATCTTGAAGAAGTTTTCATGGACATTCCACCCGGATTCAACTCACAGGCAAATCAAGGCAAGGTATGCAAACTCAAAAAGTCACTCTATGGCCTAAAACAGTCCCACGGGCTTGGTTCGATAGTTTCTCTAAAGTTCTCAAAAGAACAGGATACACTCAATGCCAAGCGGACCACACACTCTTCATTAAGCACCTTTGATCGAAAGGTAACTGCTCTTATTGTCTATGTTGATGATATAGTTCTGACCGACAATGATCACATAGAAATTGGCCGTCTCAAAACCCTTTTGTCAAAATAATTTGAGATTGAAGATCTTGGAAATTTGAAGTATTTCCTTGGAATGGAAGTTGCTAGATCAAGAAAAGAATCTTTATCTCTCAAAGGAAGTATGTCCTAGATCTCCTGAAAGAAACATGCATGCTTGGATGTAAACCCGCCGACACGCCAATGGATCCATACAACAAGGTGGGATCCAAGCAAGACAATATTTCAGTAGACAAAGGAAGGTACCAAAGGTTAGTGGGAAAACTAATCTACCTTTCACACACAAGACCTGATATAGGGTTTCTAATAAGTTTTGTAAGCCAGTTTATGAACAATCCCACAGATGAACACATGGAGGCGGCATATCGAATTCTGAGGTATCTCAAAGGGACATCGAGAAAAGGAATTGCTTTTATCAAAGGTTCAAATAGAGGTATAAAAGTATTCACTGATGCAGACTGGGGCGGGTCTCATTGATTGGGGGTCTACTTCAGGCTATTGTACTTTTGTATGGGGTAATCTTGTCACATCGAGAAGTAAGAAACAATCAGTTGTTGCAAGAAGTAGTGAGAAGTCGAATATAAGGCAATGGCACGCGGAATATGTGAAGGGATGTGGCTTAGAGACTTCTCGATGAACTCAAAGTTGAAACTACGGAGTCAATCAAACTCTCATGTGACAATAAGGCAACTATAAGAATTGCAAAGAATCCGGTCCACCATGATTGTACAAAGCATATTGAGATTGATCGACATTTCATAAGCGAGAAATTTGAGGCCAAAGTTATTAGTACATGTTGTCACAACAACAAATTGCAGATATCCTTACTAAAGCTCCCCAAAGACTGGCATGTTAAATTCTATGCTCCAGCTTGAGGGGGTGTAGAAATATTCAATATCCTTAGAGATACTCAATATCCTTAGAGATACTCGATATCATTGTAAAATAGGAATTCGAGATTATGGGTAATTGTGGGAAAAT
The DNA here is from genome assembly GCF_001531365.2 of Cynara cardunculus var. scolymus. Taxonomy (NCBI): domain Eukaryota; kingdom Viridiplantae; phylum Streptophyta; class Magnoliopsida; order Asterales; family Asteraceae; genus Cynara; species Cynara cardunculus. The sequence goes on along the minus strand of NC_037536.1, from coordinate 3,857,946 downwards.
GTAAAAATGTAAATGATTATGTATTTAATGTAGGAGTTACGGGAGCTGATTATAATCCCATAATATTAGTGATTGTAGGCAATCCCGTAAAATCAGGGATTGTATATAATAGTTTCCTTTTCTTTCTTTTGCCTTGTGTATTTCTATTGTATGCCTCTCTATCAAGAATGAATAAGAAACACAATTTATATTGTATGCCTCTCTGTCAAGAATGAATAAGAAACACAACAAAATTCCTAAATCTGTTATGGTATCAGAGCTACAGAAGCTTGGGAAGCCCTTTTAGCCTTCATAAACTTTCTTTGAAAATTTTGCAGGCCTTCTTTGCCTCCTTCCTTTGATTCCTTTTTGTGGCCTTCATTGCCAACAACTCCTAACCCAACAATTCCTAACCCAACAAGGAAGCTAAACAGTAACCGAATATGCCAATCAATTAAAATCATTGTGGCAAGAACTCGATCATTATAGGGTAATCAAGACCAATTGCTCTGAAGATGCGACAATACTCAAGGACTTCATTAAACAAGACAGAGTTTATGACTTTCTAGTAGGTTTAAACTCTGACTTTGATCAAG
>NC_037536.1:3849824-3857321 GCF_001531365.2 Cynara cardunculus var. scolymus | reverse complement strand
CTCTGAAGATGCGACAATACTCAAGGACTTCATTAAACAAGACAGAGTTTATGACTTTCTAGTAGGTTTAAACTCTGACTTTGATCAAGTGAGGATTCAAATCCTTGGAAAATCTGAAGTACCTTGCTTTAATGAAGTGGTTGTTGGATCGTGATAAATTTCAACAACCAAAACATTAACAGCGGAAGCAAACAAAATCGAAAATCACAACCTTCCAGAGATCTGGTTACAATCCGATACAAGTAAGAAAACAAGCATAGAAATACCTTTTAAATGGAAGTCAAGAACCCAATAGCAGGATCCTCTCTATCGTGTTCACACCCCAAAGCTTCTATCACTTGTAAACAGCAAGAAATCACCTTTTTCTTCACGTGCAATCCCAAAAGCACCACACTTTATATTGATAATATGTGTGTGCTTTGTAGTTTTCGGCCACACCCTTAGGGAGAGGGTGTGGGCGCCGTTTTCTAGAGGAGAGGAGAGGAGAGGAGAGGAGGAACTCAAAGGTGAATTAGGTTCAGGGTTTAGGGATAAGCATCCTTTTATAAGGCCTAATCCAACTAAAACCTAACCATATTAGGTTAAGGCCCAATCTTAATTAAGCCCAAATAGGTTTAGACTAATAACCAATTAGTCCCTCTAGTAATTAATTACCCATTAAACCCTTAAATATTATTTCTCGCTTTTACATTGATAAAACTTTGTGTGTGACCCAATAGGCCCATGCATTTAACTATATCACTATTTTGTTATGTCTATGGGCATATCTCCAACAGTGGTGGCTATTGTTAGAAGTGAGGAAAGCTGGAGAACCTTAATGCTTGAGACCCCTGCAATGAATGGCTCTGTAATGATGGCCGAAAATGTCAAGATAAGGAGGGAAAATAGAACCAACTACGAATCTGGATCCGGGAAGGGTGATCAACTCAGGACTCAAAATCGAGATGGGTTATGGTGCACTTATTGCAAAAAGGCACGTCACACCAAGGGGAAATGTTGGAAGTTACATGGCAAACCTCCAAGCCAAGAGTGGGGGCAGAAAAGTGCAACGACTAGAGAAAAAGGACAAGCCCATGTTGCAATCGACCCAACCCCAGAAGAAGTCAAACAAGAGCCAGCAAACCTTAATCAAGAGGAAGTGGAAAAGCTCAGGTCATTTTTCAGCACTTGGGAAAAACCTTCTGGTGGTGGATACTCATTCCCACGTACCTGTTATTTTAAACCTATTTAGGCGAGCATCCTTTTTCATTTGGATTTAATGTCTCAGGTTCAACTCTAAAATACTTCTGGATCATTGATGCGGGAGCAACTGACCATATGACTCACTCTTCCAAACACTTCTCCACATACGCACCTTGTCCAAGTAACAAGAAAATTGCCACTGCTAATGGAACTCAAACCACCGTAGCCGGTATAGGAGATATCCAACTCAGCTCATCCATTCTCTTAAAAAATGTTCTTACGTCCCAAAATTGTCCACTAATCTGATTTCTATAAAGAAACAAGCACTAGATTTACCTTGTCAAGTGGTATTTTGTGACGAATATTGTTTCCTTTAGGAAAAGGATTCAGGGAAGACGATTGGACTTGCTAAGGAAAGGATGATCTATATTGTCTTGAGATGCCAAAAAGTACCATATTATTTCACTCTCTAGTATCAAAGAATCTCTTCTTTCCAATAAAGAAAAATTCATACTTCATCATTGTCGTTTAGGTCATCCCTCATTTAGGATTATTAAAGTTATTTTTCCTTATTTGTTTAAAACAATCGATGTTGAGAGCCGTCATTGTGAGGTATGTGAGCTTGCTGAACACAAGCGTATTCTTTTTCTTATAGTGATAAAAGAAGCAACTCCCCTTTTTATCTTATTCACACTGATATTTGGGGTCCATCTAATATTTCCAATGAGTCGGATGCAAGATGGTTTGTGACCTTCATTAATGATTGTACACGAGTTACTTGGTGTTCTTATTAAAACATAAGTCTGATGTTAGCACTATTCTCCCTAATTTCATTTCGATATTAAAAAATCAATTTGGAGTAAAAGTTCAAAAAATAAGATATGATAATGCTCGAGATTTTTTCAATCAAACTCTCACCTTCTATTTTCAAAAAGAGGGAATAATGCAAGAATCTTCATGTGTTAAAAAACCTCAACAGAACGGAGTGGCAAAGAGGAAAAATGGGAATTTACTAGATCAAACCAGAGCATTATTATTTCAAGATAACGCTCCAATACATTTTTGGCGAGAAGCAGTGCTCACAACAACTTATCTTAAAAATAGACTCCCTACCCGAGTTCTAGGATTCAAAAGTCTTATGGATGTACTTTCTTCCTTTCACCCAAATGTGTCCACTCCCAACAATCTTGTACCCCGTATTTTTGGATGTATTTCATTTGTTCACGTCCGTAGCCGAGTCATAAACAAACTTGATCCTTGGTAAAGTGTGTTTTTTTGGGATATTCTTCAACCCAGAAAGGGTACAAATGTTACCACCGCCCATCTAGAAAGTTTTTTGTGTCAAGGGATGTAACCTTTAGCAAAAGCAATCCTTACTTCACCCAACCTTATCTTCAGGGGGGGATCGAAAGGAAGATAAGGGTAGCCTGGAAGATCTTTTACTTGACTTATTCATATCAGCTTCCACTTCTATTCCTCAGCACTCCCCAAATACTCGTGTTATCCATGATCCTGAAATAGTTTCACCGGCTCGTGAGCCTATTTCATCCCAGTCTCACTCTGCTTTTATCCCTGAGCCTGAACACTCCCCAAGTACTCCTGTTACTCATAACTTTAAAACAATTCTACCAGATCGTGAACCTATTCCAGAATCCAAGAACCTAGAACCTGGTATACTCAAGACAAAAGAAGAATATTTTTGGACCTGAGCAAGTCCGAGAATCTGATACTGGTCCGAGAAAGAGGTAACAATTTCTGACTCTATACCCTTGCAAAGCGTGAGTGAATCTCAAACAAGTGACCAATCTTTGCCTATTGTCGTTAGATAGGAACAAGAGAAGGCACAAAAAGACCATTGTATCCCTTATCACACTACACCTCTTTCCAAAAATTCTCTCCCACCTACAAGGCATTTCTTGTCAACCTCAACTACATTTCCATTCCTACAAATTTATTTGAGGCAATATCTAATGAAAATTGGAAGCAAGTCATGAATGTGGAAATCTAAGCACTTGAAAAGAATAAAACTTGGCAGTTGGTTAAATTGTCGGACGGAAAAAGGCCAGTAGGATGCAAATGGGTTTATATAGTGAAATATAACACGGATGGGTCGATTTAGAGGTATAAAGCAAGATTGGTAGCTAAGGGATATACACAGACTTTTGGCATTGATTACTTTGAGACATTCACACTTGTTGCAAAAATGAATACAGTTAGGGTAATTCTATCCCTAGCTGCTAATCTTGATTGAGATTTGCATCAATTTAATGTAAAAAACGCATTCTTGCATGGAGAACTTGAGGAGATCTATGTGGATGTTCCACCTGGTTGTGGAAAAAGAACAAAACCTAATACGGTGTGTATGTTAAAAAAGGCACTACACGACTTAAAACAATCTCCTTTGGGAGATTTACCAGGGCTATGTTAAATTTGGGATATAAACAAAGTCAAGGGGATCACACTCTGTTTATCAAGCACTAAAAAACAAGAAAAATAACAATGCTACTAGTTTATGTGGATGATATGATTGTAACAGGAGATTATAAAGAAGAGCAACAAGCCCTGAGCCTATGTCTAACCAAAGAATTTGAGATCAAAACATTAGGAAGGCTGAAATATTTACTTAGAATTGAAGTTGCTCATTCAAGAAAGGAATTTTTATATCCCAACAGAAGTATGTTATAGATTTGCTCATGGAAACAGGTCAAGGTGCATGCAAACCTGCTAGTTTTCCTATAAACCTGAATCATAGACTGGGAAATGCAGAAGAAGATGCAATTGTGAAGAAGGAAATGTATCAACGACTTGTGGGGAAACTTGTATGTTTGTCTCATACCAGACCTAACATAGCTTATGCTGTAAGCATGGTCAGTCAATTCATGCATAACCCAAAGGAAACCCATTTACGAGCCGTAGACCGGATTTTACAGTATCTCAAAGGAGCACTGGGGAAGGGAATCATGTTTGAAAGAAATAACCGTGTAACTCTTGAAGCATACACCGATGCAAGCTATGCTACGTCATCAGTTGACAGTAGATCGATAAGAGGGTATTGCACTTTTCTCGGAGGAAATCTTGTGACATGGAGAAGCAAGAAGCAAAGCGTGGAAGCACGATCTAGTGCTGAAGCCGAACTTCGGGCAATGACACATGGTATATGCGAACTATTGTGGCTAAAAATCACCCTAAAAGATCTAAGGATCAATTGGGAGGGACCAATGAAGCTCTATTGTGACATTAAGTCAGCAAAAAACATAGCTCACAATCCAGTTCAGCATGATCGAACAAAGCATGTTGAAGTTGACAAACATTTTGTCAAGGAGAAGCTAGATAGTGGCTTAATTTGTACTCCATTCGTGCCTACTCATGAACAACTAGCATATGTTTTCACCAAAGGACTAAGTAGACCGATGCTTCTTAAAATTTTATCCAAGCTGGGAATGGGAGTTGAGGGGGAGTGTGGGAAAATGTAAAAATGTAAAAATGTAAATGATTATGTATTTAATGTAGGAGTAATGGAAGCCGATTATAATTCCATAATATTAGTGATTGTAGGCAATCCCATAAATCAGGGATTCATAGAATAGTTTTCTTTTCTTTCCCTTTGCCTTGTGTATTTATTTTGTGTGCTTCTCTGTCAAGAATGAATAAGAAACACAGCAGAATTCCTAAATCTGTTAGTAATATCTCCTTGTAATTAGTTGCTGTGAATATCTTAGGAATCCTTTCCTTTTCTTCTCATATTCTTTGTGTATATATAGCCTTTGTACCTCCCTCTTTTGAGACAAGTGAAATAAAAAAGAATTCCACAGTAGAAAAGGTCAATTGAGAGTGTCCAAAGCTCTACATTTTAGATCAATGGGGATTATACATGGTATCATTATATTCATACTTAAAAGAAACAAGGATTTATTAGTTGCTTGACTGCTTTTACTGTGTTGGGTTTACTAAGGAGCCTTTTTAGATGGTTTCTATTTAATTTTGGTTAAGTTTCAGAAACCACTATAGTGGGGCTTCTTGCCGGAGATAAGATGAAATCATATTTTTGATTATTTAAACATGGAAGTTTGGTGTTGACTTCGTACAATTCTGTTTGTCCAGTATGAAAATTTTCATTGTTCCTTTTTCTCTTATCAAAGGGTCTTCACGACATGATAACTTTTAAGATTTTGTGATAAAGATGGAAAGTAAGCTTTGAAAGCGAATCTTTCGAGTTCTCACTTTTGGTGGTTGAACTTATTAATCAACAAATATTGACACTGTAGTGCAGGGATGGAGGGATCTGATTTTGTTCCCACATCATTTGGCTGCACCAGCTTCGGAAGATATGAAATTGCATTACTATCTTTGGGAATGGCACATTTTCATTTTGGTCACCCTAAGTTAGCTCTGGAGGTATATGATGATGCTTCCAGCAGTTTATTTGCCTTCACTTTCTTTGGTTTTTTAGTTGATTCTTGCTGGATGGATGGTTGTACCATATGCCATTGTTTCTACACTTGTCATAATCTGGTGATCCTTTGCTTGCTGTTCAGGTTTTAACTGAAGCAGTCCGTGTCTGTCAGCAGGTACACTTTTTAAATTTAATTGTACTTTTCTCATACCAGGTTGAATTCGTTTATTTTTCATCATGTGGTTGTCCTTTGCATTGTTGTTTTGCAACTTTCTTATGGTTCTTGATAACAGTCCAGATGTTCCCTCCATTCTATGTTAAGCATCATACTCCTGTAATTGTCTCAAATTGAATCACCTCTATGTACCTCTGTATGTGTGTATCTGCATCTATATGTATATTGGTTTCACTTTGCCATGGTATCCTTCGCATCAGTACACCACAATTCTCACTATGTATTGCCCTAGGAACTGATGGCAAGGTGCTGGCCATGCTATACATGGTGACACAGGGAAAAATTCTTCTCCATATCATTGCCTAGGTGATGCCATGCATAAAGACAACTAAGCTGGTGCCTAATAGCTCGAAACCAATAAACCCATCTAAAATGGGCTTAAAGGACCATCTTGAAGAAAAAAACAATATATAATCAAAGAAATGTGAAAAGATAGAGAGGAAGTGAAGAGAGGTAGAAACCTACATGTCATCCTCTCACAGCTTGGTGTTACCGGCTTATGATCATAGCGCTTGCACGATATCTCAATCCTTTGCAGGCCTAATAACCCAAAACCAATGCACCTGTCCGAAAATGAGTTTAAGGGACCATCTTATAAAGCATAAAAAAATTATCATAATCGAAGAAAGGTGAAAAGAGGAAGTGAACAGAGAGAGAGAGATAGGAATCTGCGTGTCAATCCCTTGCATGCTTTTGCAAGACTTATATGAAATAAATAACTTGGAGTTACCAACTCATGATTAAATCACTTAAAAGACATGTCAATCCTTTGCATGCTGTTGCAAGATATGGAATAAATAATTCGGACTATTAGCAAATGGAGACTCATGCAAGTATATACTTATCATCCATTGCCTCTTTCGAGATTAAGAAGGGCACTTATCCATTGTCTCTATGGTTAGGGACTTAGAGAATGACCTAGTTGTGTGTTTAGTGATATCTGTATTATTCTTGAATGTACTTGGAAGTAAGTTGAATACATAAGTAATTAGCACGAGAAGGGTGAGAAGTCATCTTAGTGAACAACGTGAAGGATAATATGTAACCATAACGTTGATGGTTTGCTACCACCATGAATCAACATGGGACCATAACAGCTATGCTACGCAAAGTATCACTTTTCTTTGAAGAGAGGGTATGAAGGGCCTTACCATTTTTACTGTACTTATAGAACAATAATATATGTGAGTTGAAATTCCTGCCAACTTATAATGCCGTTCCTTGTTGAGATGTTCCACAACCTGAAGTCTAAAACATATGACCCTATTGATGGGCAGTTTGAAAAGAAAATTTGGATGGGCTGAATTATAATCTTATCGAGATTGGGTAAATTGCTATGCTGAAAATTAAACACCAAACACTTCATACCATCTGGGAAAAAGATTGAAAGGTGAGAAAAGGCCCTTTCTGTAGTGTCCTAAAAAATGTTAGCTGTATTAGGTGGTCGAAGACTGTTAATTAAGTAACCTATTTATGGTAATGTGTCCAAGCCCGATGGGCTTTAGGGTTAGGGTTTCCCGTGTAATTATGTCTATATATAGTGTCTCTCCTCTTGTAAATTTGAATTTTTCTGATTAATCATATAATAGAGAATTCTCTCTAATATCTCGGTCCTAGTTCTCTCTGATTACATGGTATCAGAGCCTAGGGTTTATCGTTGTTACTGTTCACATCGGAGTTACTGTTC
>NC_037536.1:3832202-3848894 GCF_001531365.2 Cynara cardunculus var. scolymus | reverse complement strand
TGAACTTGGTCATACTAAGTTTAATTGCAAGAAACGGCAGGTTAGAAATCAGAGACTCTCCTTAGCACATGCTGCAACTACATCAGATGACACAGCTATGAGACACAAAGAGGAACCTCATCTGGTAAATGAGCACCCCGCTGCTTCCACTGCTATGTTTGCTGAGACAGGTAACTTTGGCAAATGCTTTGTATCATCCTCCTCCAAATGAGTCATTGATTCAAGTGCCTCAGACCATATGACTGGTAATTCCCACATTCTCCTAAATTTCAATAAACATGCATCCTCAGCTCAAGTCACAGTAGCTGATGGATCTGTCTCCCAAATAATTGGGTCTGGCACTGTTAAATTGTCCCCATCTGTCTCGTTATCCTCAGTCCTGAGCCTACCAAAATTTTCTTTTAACTTACTGTCTGTGAGCAAAATTACTCGCACTTTTAATTGTAGTGTCTCATTCTTTCCTGATCATTGTGTCTTTCAAGATTTGCAGACGAAGAGGATTATTGGTAGAGGACGGGAGTCGGATCTCCTATACATATTTGAACCACCCAAACCATATTCCTTGGCAAGTTCCAGTTCATCATCTTCTTTTGAAGTTCATTGTCGACTAGGTCATCCTTCCTTACAGAGTCTCAAAAAGTTGTGTCCTGAATTTTCCCATTTACAGTATTTACAATGTGAGTCATGTCAGTTTGCCAAACATCAACGTGTTCACTTAAGTCCTAGAGTCAATAAGCGGGCTGCGTCCCCATTTCAATTAGTACATTCTGATGTCTGGGGCCCATGTCTTGTAACGTATAAGTCTGGTTTTAAGTATTTTGTTACGTTTGTAGATGATTATTCTCGAACTACTTGGTTATACTTCATGAAAAACCGTTCAGAAGTGTTTAATCATTTACGTTTCTTTCATTCTGAAATCCAAACTCAGTTTCAAACATCTATTAAAACCTTATGAAGTGACAATGCAAAAGAGTATRTATCCCAACAAATTCAATCCTATATGTTGCAAAATGGTATCCTTCATGAGTCCTCCTGTGTTGATAATCTAGCACAAAATGGGGTAGCCGAACGAAAAAATCGTCACCTCCTTGAGGTTGCCCGAGCACTTCTGTTTCAGATGTCCGTCTCGAAGTCTTTTTGGGCCGATGCGGTATCAACAGCCTGTTTTCTTATCAATAGAATGCCGTCTGTTGTCCTGAAYGGAGAAACTCCATTCTCTGTTTTGTTCCCAGGACAACGATTATTCCCTATTGAGCCAAAGATCTTCGGTGTTACATGCTCTGTTCGTGACACACGCCCCACTATCACCAAGCTTGATCCCAAATCTCTGAAATGCATGTTCCTTGGGTACTCTCGTCTCCAAAAGGGTTACAGGTGCTTCTCTCCCAATCTTAACCGCTATATTGTATCTCGGGATGTTACCTTCCATGAGAACGTGCCGTTCTTCCCAATTTCCCCTCYGACTCCTTTAAATGAGAAAGATGATGACTTGTTGGTGTATACCATACCCACTCCTGAGTCCACTACTCAAGCCACCAGACCACCCATTGTTCATGTATATAATAGGCGCGGACGACCTCCTCCGTCTTTACCAATATCATCTGAGTCTGCAGATCCACCATCCCCAGAAGATGTATCTCCTGAAGCTTCTATACCCACTCCAGTAAATGAGGATCCTGATCTTGACGCTCTTATTGCTCTCCGGAAAGGTAAACGTTCCTGCACGTATCCTATTGCTTCCTTTGTTTCTTATGATAAACTCTCAAGGTCATCTCGTTCTTTGGTCTCTACCCTTGATTCTATACCTATTCCATCTACGGTTGGAGAAGCTTTGACTCATCCTGGATGGCGGGATGCTATGATTGATGAGCTCAATGCTCTTGATCATAACACCACATGGGATTTGGTAGAGTTACCTGTTGGCAAAMGAGCAATTGGCTGTAAGTGGGTGTTTACTGTGAAAGTTAATCCTAATGGCTTGATAGCACGGTTAAAAGCTCGTTTGGTTGCAAAGGGGTATGCCCAAACTTATGGAGTGGATTATTCTGAGACTTTTTCTCATGTTGCAAATATGGCGTCTATTCGGCTTTTCATCTCTCTAGCTGCTACCTATAATTGGACTCTTCACCAATTAGATGTGAAAAACGCCTTCTTACATGGCGATCTGCTAGAGGAAGTCTACATGGAGCAACCCCCGGGTTTGTTGCTCAGGGGGAGTCTGGGAAGGTCTGTAAATTACAGAAGTCGTTATACGGCCTAAAGCAATCACCTCGTGCATGGTTCGGTCGGTTCAGTTCTGTGGTAACTACATTTGGGTTACGAAGAAGCTCATATGACCACTCAGTGTTCTTTACTTCATCTGATTTTGGCTGCTATTGGTTTATGTCGATGATATTGTGATTACGGGCAGTGATGAGAATGGAATTAAGAAGTTGAAAGAATTCCTCGCATCTCAATTTCAAACTAAGGACTTTGGTCCACTGAAATATTTCTTGGGTATTGAGGTATCTCGGAATCACAAAGGAATTTGCCTATCTTAACGAAAATACTGCCTTGACATACTACATGATTCTGGCATGATCGACACGAAACCATGTGAAGCTCYTATGGTTCCGAATGTAAAGCTGAAGTCTGATGATGGGGATCCTCTTGAGAACCCAGAGAAGTACAGGAGAATTGTGGGACGGCTGAATTATCTGACGATCACGCGTCCCGATATTGCCTTTCCGGTAAGTGTATTGAGTCAATTTATGTCGTCTCCAAGAACTACACATTGGGATGCAGTCTGCCATATTTTGAAATATCTGAAGGGAGCTTCTGGTTATGGCATCAAGTACCAAAACCATGGTCATTATGTCATAGAAGGGTTTACTGATGCAGACTATGATGGAGACCCTACAACCAGACGATCAACAACAGGCTACTATGTCTTTGTGGGAGGGAATCCGGTATCTTGGAAAAGCAAAAAGCAGAATGTTGTATCAAGATCAAGCACTGAATTTGAATACCGTGCAATGGCTCAAACTACTTGTGAGTTGATATGGCTGCGTAATCTATTGGGAGAGATTGGATTTAATCAATCTAAACCGATGAATTTATGGTGTGACAATGAGGCAGCTATCCATATTGCAAGCAATCCCGTATTTCACGAGAGCACTAAGCATATTGAAATAGATTGTCATTTCACTCGGGAAAAGCTTGAAGATGGATCTATTTCAACCTCTCATGTCAGAACTAGCAATCAATCAGCCAACGTCTTCACCAAAGCATTACCAGGGAACCGAATCACATCTTTTTGTAACAAGCTGGGCATGATCAATATATATGCTCCAGCTTGAGGGGGAGTGTTAATTAAGTTACCTGTTTATGGTAATGTGTCCAAGCCCGATGGGCTTTAGGGTTGGGGTTTTCCGTGTAATTATGTCTATATATAGTGTCTCTCCTCTTGTAAATTTGAATTTTTCTGATTAATCATATAATAGAAAATTCTCTCTAATATCTTGGTCCTAGTTCTCTCTGATTACAAAGACATTTAGGCTTAATAGTCTAAGCAATGCTTAAGGGGGTGCATTAAGCCTTCCATTTCAGTGTATATGTACTTTTAGATCATATACACATATTAAGCTAAACTTTGATGTAACACTATTTTGATACAAATATATGATAGAATTCCTATAAATAAGTTAGAAATTACAGGGATTTTATAGAATAAGATTCTTGTTTACCAGATGCCCTGGATTTTATTTGCTTGGCTTGTTGAGGATTTTTCTCCATTAGTTAGTGATAGACCTGATTTTATGGCAGAAAATCTGTTTTCATTTCTAGTATACACGTGTGTGTGTATGTCCAATTCCTCGAGGAAATAAGAAACTTCTCTCTCCAAATCTTGTATTTCCAATTCCGCTGCTTTGATTTCCTATGGAACTACGGCAGCAATCACAGACCCATCTGTTATGCTTTAGGTATATGCTACATGTGACTGCTTTTTAAATTGGATTTGAACTTACAAGGCTACAAAATATAGAAGTTGATTTTAATATACACTGAAATATGTTTTGAATTGGAGCTGAATTAATCTTGAAACTGGGTTGACATGTACCAGGCCTCTTAATTATCTGCTGGATTAATACCCAGTATTCTAAGCCAGATGTCTACGTATAGATTAGGACTCAGTCTGGTTAAAGGATGGTATCATTTAAGAAGAAATGTTGCTGGGGAACTTATAATACTTATGTGGACTTTAGGATGCTCTTGCATCAAATGGCCTAGCAACTGATACCAAACACCTTAATCATTATTGCTCACTCTCTTTATAGTTATCTGTTTAATTTGGTAACTAAATGTTTCTGCAATGTCCATTTATATTCTTTCCATGTATATTTATTATTTATACATTGTTTGTTGCCTCCAATTTGCAGCACAGTGATGATACTTGTCTTGCCTACACATTAACAGCCATTTGTAACCTGTTATCTGAAGTTGGTATCTCGAACATGACTGGAATTATGGGAACATCAGATTCGCAGATGACCAGTATCGGCACATCATTGTCTGTTCAGCAACAGTTGTTTGTGCTTCTTAGAAGATCTCTAAAAAGAGCAGATTCTTTAAAATTAAAGCGGTTGGTAGCTTCCAATCATTTAGCAATGGCTAAGTTTGATTTAACGGTAGGTGCCAGATAAAAGTCTGGATCCCTAGATTCTTATTTTCTGTAAGATTTATCTTTTGGAGTTTCCTTGCATGAATGGTTGTCTAGCTTGTTACAAACAAATACAGATATACGTTTATCATGAGCGTCTATTCATTTATTCATTTCAGAGCATAGGGAAATGAAGATAGTCACACTATCAAGCATATTCTTGCTGTTGTATATTATGGATCAAAATGTTCAATGTGATAGACTGAGCTGAGATAGATTGTACTGAATAGGAATATGAAACAACTAAGTAGTCTGATCTAGGGAATTGTGTGCTGAAATGGAATAAGAAAAAATTAAAATTTTGAATTTTCCTAGAAGTTTTACTTGTTGATTAGTAGAATTTGTTTGTTATTAGGAGATCAAATAGGTTAGTAGTGCTCGTGAGACCAATGGTTTAGCAGCACCTTCTGGGTGAGAAGAAAATTAGACTCCGCCAAATGCAGTTTTTCATTTCAAGTGACAATAATGTCTTTTCTTACAAGCTGATTCATTTGAAAAGTAGATTGGATTAGAGCTCTATATTCTTGCATTCTAACTCATTTGTAGTTTCTTACTTGTATGGCACCAAAAAAGCACTCGTATGATAAGCACCCACCAATCCGATTCACATACAGTAGGAGGAAGAGGCCAGGTCAGCATGGGAAAAAGGAACCACAAAAAGGATATAAGTTTTTTGGCACATGGGGCTGTCTGATTTTTGTTAGTGGAAGGGTATTTTGTTTATATTAAAGAATTGCTCAAATAGGGAAGATGGGGGTAATTAGGGTATGAAGAATATTAGTTACTAGTGGGAGATTCTATCTTCTCAAACATGCTAGCTTGTTTTCCTTTCTCGCTGATTTCAATATACCATACGACATAAGCCCTATTTCAATTCTGTGGAGATGCCTTTGATAGTTTTATTTATCAATTTCGCCTGACTTATCACCTAAAGTCTCAAGAGTTCTTAGGGTGTGAAACTAGTTAATCATTAACTTATACTTGTGGGACTGCAAAATATAATTTGACAGGGAAGGGATGATGGGAGAGTTGATGAGGTTGTCAAAATTGTAGAACTAGTCATCTTCAATGTGCTATATTTGTTCTGTACAAGAGGCACAACACATACAGCCACTTGCGTGTTAAATTGTTATGCAAACTGCAAAAGAACATATACGGACTCCTTAAATTTGGTGCGAGAGATGGTCCAAGAGATTTTTCTATGTCTAACCGATTGTTCTGCTGGCTAGTGCTGAACTGTTTTCGCCCTCATAGCATGTAGGAGTACTGCTAGGTATTGCCTTAGATCTTCATTTATGTAAAATTTGTTCTGCTGCATTTGTTGCTAAGGTTTTATGTATATGTGCATGATGTAGCTCCCAGAGGAGGTAGTACGGTTTTGTTAGTTGCCCTCCCTCTTAGAAGGCGCTTATGTCCATCAACATACTGATATCCAGGATTGTGTTTATTGTCGATGCAGCATGTTCAGAGACCTTTGCTATCCTTTGGGCCCAAAGCTTCCATTCAGCTCAGAACTTGTCCAACTAATGTTTGCAAGGTACCTAGATCTTATATTGTTGTTGAAGTGAGTATTCAAGAATTTTGGGTTAAAATTTTGTTGATACTTTGTTTTCCTTGCTGCTCCAGAAACTTAGATTAAGTTCTCAATTGATCCACCAATTTGACAATGAAAGCTCGGTAATGACAATTGATGGTGCTTTGAGTACTTCATGGCTAAAGAATCAGAGGAAACCGACAACTTCATTGGTTTTTCCTCCAGAAAGTGGATCTGAGAGCAATTGTGACACGTTTTATTCATGGTTACAATCAAGTTCTGTTCCTGGATCTGTACTGCAACTCGTAGGTTCTTCCTACCTAGTTCGTGTGACATCTTGGGAGCTATATGGAAGGTACTCTTTTCTTTGACTTCTTTCATAAGTACAAATTTTGGGTAAAGTATTGTTTGGAATTGATGTTATTGGCATGCCTTTGCGCCCTTGGTATAGAGGAGTTACTCTCGACTAGGGCCCTGCCTCACTTTTTGGTCGGAAGAAGCAAACAGAGTTAACATTTATTCTTGAGATGATGTTCAGCCTTTCATCGTACTGTTATGTAGCCCTATAAATATCTTCAACTTCCAGATTCATGGATTAGGCGGAACAAGCCCAGTATATCCCACCAGGAGGTGTCCCGCCGCCCAGGGGGGATGTTTACTGATTTGGCATCTATCTCAAAGAGTATAGCGGCTGTTTCCATGAAGACCGCCGGCTCATGATATTTTCTTATTACTTCTGTATTGCTACAAATCCTATTTATACACAAGAAGAACCAACAACTAGGAAACTGTCACCAAACTATGGAAGGAATTCTCACAATCTAAGAATCTTCATACGTAGGAAATTATCCAATGTATTGCAATTATAATCTCGTAAACTTATTCTAAATAAAGGTCATATCTAATCTCTTTTAAAAGGAAACAATTCTATGCACAATATTTTAATTTAAAATTCCTAGATGCTTTAATACACATGATGTGCAATGATACAGCTGGGATAGCTACACGGTGATTTAAGTAATAGTCTCTGTTATTGCAGGCTCTGACTACCCTCTTGCAACTATCGCATAACTAACAAACATGGAGATCATAGTATAATACTAATGGTTCTCTAATTTTGGTCCTAGACCAGATGACTTTAAATCTCCACATGGGTTGAAACAGATAAAACATAAAATAAAAGAGACAAGCTCTACTTATAGTCATAGATAACCCTATATCTTAACAATTGGAAAGGGTTTATGGAAGTCCTCCACACTGATGTATGGCACAATTAGAAGATTGATGAAATAAGATTATGTGGAATAATTGGTTCCCATGTCGCATTGACTGTCATACTAGAGATTTAGTACCTGACAGTCATGCCACACCTAGCTCTAGGACAACCTAGATGATCGATTGGTAATCCGCATCTAACACAAAGATGACCAAATAGGTCTTCGACCCATTGGTTTCAAGTATTCCTTTACAACCCATAGATTGTGAGTTCAAATCTTTGTGGCTGTCTCAAACGAAAAAGTTTAGCTCGATAAATCTCCATTCCACTTGATAGGTTCGTGGTGTCCTTGCCATTAAGCTAAGTGCAGATAATACACACGGATGTTATTTGATGACAGGTACCTTGCTGCTTAATGTGAGGCCACATATCTTATTGTAAATTCTCAATGCATTTTGTGTTTACATCTGTACAAAGAAACAACCTGTAATTTGAAATTAGTTGTTGAAACACATTGCTAATTGCGAAATGGTAGTTTGCAACCCAATTTCATAAACTAATTGATCTGTTCCTTTTATCATGTTGTATTCATATTTTCTGACCAATTTGTGTTCCACAGTGCTTCTCTTGCTCGATCAAATTCTCTGCTTTTTGCGACCTGCTTTGCTGACTCTTCAAGGTAACATAAGGTCACTTTTACTGCTTGTCATATATTTTTCATTGGAGAAAGTTGCTTTAGTGTCCTCTTATATGTGAGTCTGTCAATCAATGAAGCTCATCCATAAATTGTTTTCCTTTACAATTGGTACAGTTCAGCCGACCTTGCATTGGCATATGGGAAGCTCATCCAACATTTGGCTGTGTACAAAGGGTACAAAGGTCAGCCTAAATTCTATCATACTTCAATTTGTTTTGATCGACTCTGCAAGAGTAATCTTTCATTTTGTTCTAGGGCCAGGTAAAAAAAATGAACCTTGTGTGTCATCTTCTAGTGCGATGTGTTGCATTCATAGTAGGTCAGCCTAAATTCTATCATACTTCAATTGGTCTTGATCAACTCTGCAAGAGTAATCTTTCATTTTGTTCTAGGGCCAGGTAAAAAAAATGTTCCTATTTTGTTCCTATATAGAGGGACGTTATCGTGCCGGTCTTTGTATGCTTTTCTGCGATAACACAAGGATATTTTTTTGCTTCAAGTTCCATTAAATTTGCAATCTATTTCTGCAATGGATGATAGCAGATGGAAATTAGGTAAATATAATTCCAATATTTTGTGGTTTTCTGATCCAAAGTCAAAATTGGCTCACTTGTCTGTAGATAGCCATACTGAAAAGGCATCAATTTTTGTCTCTCTTTCCTTTCACTTGAAGAGTTTGAAGGGGGTTTTAAACTAACATATCCACTCAATGCCAAACCCCGATGTTGACTTGATTATAGATAGTGCTGAAGATAAGCAAGTAAACTTTTTTTAGCAAGTGCCCAATTTCTGTAATGACCCCAATTGGGAAAATCACCATGAAAATTTCATCTCTTCCCCATTACTGATTTACGGACTCATATTGTTACCCCTAAAAGAGGAAGAACATATATAATGGATGTAAGGCTATCATGTGATCAGTAATCAGGCAACTATGCTGCAGGGGCCAGGGGGTATGGTCTAAAGGTTACACCGGCGAAGCATAGAGTCCATCTAAAGAAGTTTCTTATAATGTTGTCTTGCCAGTGGTTTGATGGGTTCCTGAGTTTTGGTTCATAGGTTTGAAGATTATTCTTCTTCAGCTTTAGTAGTTACATGATAATTCAGATTTCAGCAAGTTATAAAAAGTATTCCGGATTATCCCGAAAATAATATTTATTTAGCCCTTGTACTTGATAAAATATGTTATGGCAGCTGTAGTACTGAAGTTATTTATTTGGCCATCTGCCTTGTGTTTCAACCACATTTTGACTGCTGGTCCTACTTTCCGGCAACAAAAATTGACCGGCTTGACCTAGTTTGTTTGGATTTAACACCAAGTACAATCTGGTCGATCACTTTTTGGCTGGAAAGTAGGAAGGCCTGAAGGGTGGGTAAAAAGTGGTCAGAACATCAGGTACAACTTCCAAGAGTGGTTAAAAATGTCAAAAATATTTTATATTAGTATAAGGGCCAAATATAATCTCTTTTCTGATTGTCCTTTGATTGCACCCTTCACTTGTGTGGTCTTATCAAAGATTGGATGACTTCTTCCATCACCAGTTGGACAAATTATATGTTTTCATATATTTATAACAGCCCAAATTTTCAATAGTAACTAAAATATGGTTCAATTGCCCTGCCTTCTGTTTTTCTGGAGAATCTTGAATATCAGAGTTTTGAGAAAATATGATCTTAGCTTGGCACTTGTAAACCAGATCACTAGTTGTAGGTTTTAGGTTTAGCAGGCTAACTTGGTGGATGAACATCACCATACCATGTAGTGTATGCAATCATCGTGGAATGCCAAAGAGGCAAAGACCGACTTTACACCAAAAATCTTTTAATAGTCTAGTAAACAAACAGAGTTGAGCCTAAAAGGCTTTTCATATATTTTCTGTTGATTATAAAACACAAAGCAAGGCTATTTATACAAAAGAAGGAGAATCCTTTCAACTAAAGAAAGGATATAGAAAATCTCTAAAAACAAAAAGCCGGAAATCAGGGATAACACCCTTAATTGACAGGATCCCCGAGATCTTTGATGCAATTATTGACAGCTCCAAAAAATCTTCACTCCCCCGCAAGTTGGGTATGGAGGTCGATATCCAACTTGTTTATCATTTTTACGAACTTGCCCCTGGGTAAAGCTTTAGTAAGGACATCTGCAACTTGAAGTTCAGATGGCACGAAGGAGATCTCAAGGGCTCTTGTTTCTATCTTCTCTCTGATAAGTGTCGATCTATCTCCACATGTTTCGTTCTATCATCATGCACCGCGTTTTTTGCAATTTCTATGGCTGCCTTGTTGTCGCATAGGAGCTTTATTGGTTCCTTGTTGAGAAGCCTTGGTTTCTTGAGCATCCTTTTAATCCAAATTCCTTCGGAAATCCCATAGATGCTCCTAGAGACCACTTGTTGTTTCTTACTTCTTCAGGTTACCAAATTTCCCCAGACAAAGGTACAATAACCTATTATGGATCTTCCATCGGTTCTTGAACCTCCCCAGTCAGCATCAGTGAAGATTTGAAGGTCTCTCCTAAGAAGAGTCCATGGATTTTTCTTGAGATAGTGGAGGATCTGGAACACTGCATTCATGTTTTGCTTAGTTGGAGTATTCATGAACCTGCTGACCATTCTGACTGCATATCCAATATCCGGTCTTGTATGGGCAAGATATGTTAATTTTCCAACCAGCTATTGATATCTCCCTTGATCCACTAGCTCTGCATCTTCTTTTGGTTGAGGTGACCTGCTGGCGGGTTCCATTGGAATACTTGTTGGCTTGCATCCCAAAAGTTCGGTTTCAGAAAGAAGATCAGGAGTATAGTTTCTCTGTGATACAACAATCGCTTTCTTTGATCTGGCGATTTTCATTCCTAGGAAGTATTTTAACTGTCTCAGGTCTTTGACTTCGAACTCTCTTCCAAGAACCGTTTTTAGACGGGCGATCTCTTGAAAAAAATCTCCGGTAATGATGATATCATCCACATACACGATCACAACTAGTCGACCGTCCGAGGAGTGTTTGGTAAACATTGTGTGGTCAGTTTGCCTTTGAATGAAGCCTTGTCTCTTTAGCACCTGAGTGAGCCTGTCAAACCAAGCATGTGGGGATTGCTTTAAAACATATAATGATTTTAACAATTTGCACACCTTCCCTTGATTTTCGCCAGATTCCAGTCCTGGGGGAACATCCATATAGACTTCTTCCTTTAGTCTTTCATTTAAGAAAGCATTCTTGATGTCCAACTGGTGTAGAGGTTGGTCTAGGTTAGCGACTATAGACAATAGCACACGTATGGAGATAAGTTTGGCGACCGGTGCAAAGGTCTCGGAGTAGTCAATTCCGTATGATTGAGTGAAACCCTTGGCCACCAACTTGGCCTTATATCTGCTAATGATTCCATCGGCATTGTACCCTTTTTGGATAGGAGAATTTTAAGTATTATACGAGAAGGAAGGATTACTACGTGGTATGATCATTTGCCGGTTGTGACCCTCGAGAAGTAATTTGAAAGTGTATCGGCTCAACAATAGGTTTTTGTACCTTGTATACACAATGTAATCTTTTGGAATTGTATTTTCAATATCAATAGGCTGACATTTTTCTGCCGAAACCGGTGAATTTGAGACCGGTGAGGACTGACTTGAGACAAGTGAGAGGACAGATGAGGGCTGATTTGTGACAAGCTGATTTGTGGTGTCTGAGTATGCCAGGAACCGATATTCTTCCACTCCATCGGAATATCGGTTTTGGCATAGAATGGTTGTTCTTCGAAGAAGGTAACATCCATGATGTTGTATACTTTGTTTGTGGGTGGAGAGTGGCACTTGTACCCATTTTGGTTAGGAAAATACCCAAGAAACATACATTTAAAGCCTCGCGGATCAAGTTTGCTTCGGTTTGGCTGTAACAAAGGCTATACACCCAAACACTTTTAGAGGAATATGGGACATGAGTTTGAGATGAGGATAGGCAGATAAGAGTGTTTGGTGTGGTGTTTGGAAGGTGAGGATTCGAGATGATATGCGATTGTTAAAATGTGGACGTCATAACAGCCTCTCCTCAATAGTGCTTAGGAACATGGTTGGCTAATAGGAAAGAGCGGTAACCTCTAAGAGATGCCGATTTTTCCTTCCAGCCACGCCATTTTGTTGGGCTGTGTTTACGCAGGAACTGATGTGGACAATCCCTTCTTAAGAAAGGTATGTTCCAAGTTCGAATTGGAAATAATCTTTAGCATTATCGGTTTTTAGAAATTGTATTTTTGAGGAAAATTGGGTTTGAATCATTTTGTGGAACTTTTGGAAGATAGTACCAACTTCGGATTTTTCCTTTATTAAAAATAACCAAGTTACAAGGGTGTGGTCACCGATAAATGTGACGAACCACCATGACCCGGTTATATATTTTATTCGAGAAGGTCCCCAAACATCACTGTGAATAAGGTGAAATGATGAGAGGCTTTATAAGGAACTGGCGGGTAGAAATGTCGAACATGTTTTGAGATTTGACATGTTTCGCATTTAAGAGAACTAGAATTGTTTATTAATTCAGGGAATAATTTCTTTAAGTACAAAAAATTGGGATGACCTGGTCTACGGTGCCATGACATAACATCACTTTTTACGCTAGAAACTGTAAACAAGGTTGGCTTGAGTTTGGAGGGGTTGGCGAACACATGTAATTTCAGAGAAAATATGTTATTATTCTCATTGAAAAGCAATAGGGGTATTTATACAACTTAGAGACCTAACTAGAATCCCATAATTTAAGGGATGATAACATACAAGGAAACTTACCAAACTATACAAATATCTACCAAATTTGTTATAAAAGGAAAAATAATCCCAAGAAATCAGGGATTATATTCATTGTATCAATTCCACACTCCCCCTCAAGTTGGTGCATATATATCATACATGCCCAACTTGTCTATAAGACGATCGAATGCCGGTCTAAATAGTTCTTTGGTTAAGATATCTGTTGTTTGCTCTTTGGAAGGGATGAAATGCAATGCATATAGTCCCATTGTCCAACTTTTCCCTTATGAAATGTCGGTCCACTTCAATGTGTTTTGTCCTGTCATGTTGGACTGGATTTTGTGAGATGCTAATGGCTGCTTTATTATCACAAAACAACTTCATAGGTAGCTCAACCTTTAAATGTAAGTCAGCAAAGATCCCTGTTGATCTAGATTATTTCACATACGCCATCTGCCATTGATTTGAATTCAGCTTCTGCACTGCTTCTGGATACAACACTTTGTTTCTTGCTTCTCCACGTGACAAGATTTCTCCATACATAAGTACAATATTCCGATGTAGATCTTCTGCTCATGTTTGGGTCTGCCCAACTTGCATCAGTGAAGGATCCAATGGTTTAGTTGTCTCCTTTTTTAAAGAGTAGTCATTTGCCTGGACAACTCTTTAAATATCTAAGAATTCTGTGGACAGCTTCTTCATGTTATTCATAAGGACAATGCATAAATGGCTCACCATGCTAACTGCAAAAGCAATGTCAGGCCGTGTATGTGATAAGTAAATCAACCTTCCAACCAACCGTTGGTATTGATGAGTATCAACCTGCTTCCCATTAGTAATGCCATCCAACCTTTTGTTGCGGTCAATTAGAGTATCTATCGGTCGACATGCACTCATTCCAGTATCTTGTAAAAGATCCAAAACATATCTCCTTTGTGACAATACACTGCCCTTACTTGACCTTGCAACTTCCTGATGTAAACTGACAGCAATTGTCGGTTGTATATTGCAATCAAAACAGAAAATGGATGATTCCAGACTTTTGAGAGGTCTGGTTCTCTCCCAAAGAGTTTACACTCACTTTGAAAATATCAAAAACAGAATATCCCAACTACTAACAACCCAGCTCCACTTAAAGGAGACTTGCCGCCTTATTCTAGCCAAGAGTACCAAAAATACCCTTCAATTATTTACAATAACAGCTAAGACCCTTTACCCACCAACCCCTCCTCCTGTAAGTGAAACGAATAGGTGGTTTATCAATACCTCCCTCCAAAGCTTTCACCTTGTCCTCAAGGTGACTGTTGGGAAACTGTTGCATCAAGGCTTCTAAATTTTCCCAAGTAGCTTCAAAATCTGGTAACTCTTTCCATTTAACCAAAACTTCTAAGCTTCTTGGATCACCTTGCACGATTGCTCTTGTATCTAACAAAGATTCAGGTTCCACTTGTAATACCAATTCTTCAGTCAATTGAGTTGGAATGTCTTTCGACGATGCACAGTTTCCTACAGCTTTTCGAAGTTGAGATACATGGAAAACAGGATGTATCTTCGCCTCCTTTGGTAAATCCAAACGATAAGCGACTTTACCAATCTTCTCCAACACTTTATAAGGGTCATAGAACCTTGCTAACAATTTTGGGTTGTTCCCTTTAACCAATGATTTCTGTCGGTATGGTCTCAATTTCAAGAACACCCACTCACCCAAAACCAAATTCAGCTCTGTTCTTTTTAAATCGGCACGTTGCTTCATTCTACATTGGGCTTTCAAGAGATGCATTCTCACTTCATCCCATATTTCATCCCGATTCATCAATTCGATATCGACCGATTGGACTATAGAAGAAGAACTCTTATATCTCAACAAAGGGGGTGGATCTCGGCTATATAACACCTTGAAAGGAGAACATTTAAGGGCTGTATGAAAGGTTGTATTGTACGACAATTCAGCCCACGGTAACCATCTACTCCACCGACGCAGTCGATCTGAAATCCAACATCGTAAGTATTGTTCCAGCCCCTGTTGACAACTTCTGTTTGTCCATCCGTCTGCGAGTGGTAGGTTGTGCTGAACTTCAAAGTTGTTCCTTGCAGCATGAATAACTCTTTCCAAAATATACTTTGGAACACTTTATCACGATCAGAAATTATAGAACTTGGTATGCCATGCAAGCGTACAATTTGACCTTCATTTGTCAACATACAAGCCCCAAACTCCACTAACACAGCTTGACCTTCCTGYTGTATTAGTTTTCCCATAGCCTTCAGTGAAACTAAAGATCTACCCAATGYTGGATCACCCTTCAATGCCACCGACTTTCCCCCGACCGTGAACTTCATAACCTGCTGCTTCCAGTTGGTATAGGTCGATCCCAAAGTTTCTAACCATTGTATACCCAAAATCACATCGTTGTTACTTGTTACCCAATTGAATGGGCAAAAAATCCTCGACAACGTCTAAGCTTTGCACCGTCAAAATAACATGTCTACAAATTCCATCTCCCCTCACCTTATTCCCCGTTCCCATCGTTATCGTATACTCCTTCGTCTGATCGATCTTGAGATTCAATTTTTTAACAATCTCATTCGAAATGAAATTGTGCGTCGCACCGCTATCGATGAGAATTACAACCTTTTGGTTTTCAATGAATCCTTCCATCTTCATGGTTTTAGGATTCGTTAAKCCCACCACCGAGTTAAGATGAACCTCCACGTCTTGACCCACATCGACCACATCAGCTGCGTTTAAAGYTSTATTTTCATTACTACTGTCACCCGACTCTATTACATCTTCCTCTTGAACCAGCAGAACATTCAATTCTTTCTTCTTACACTTATGGCCCGGTGAATATTTCTCATCGCAACGATAACAGAGACCCAAGGCTCGCCTCTGTTGTACCTCCTGATCGGACAATCTTCTGTATTCAGATCCCGTTCTATTCATYGAATTACCCACCGTATTTGAATTATTCTCTAAATTAGTACTACCGGGGATACTCCTATTAACGGCAAACATAGCTAACGATTTGTTCGATCCAGATATCGACCTTTCTTTTGCAATCACAACATTCTTCACTTCGATTTGTATTGCTAACTCCATCGCTTCCTCTAACGTTACAGGATTTAAGAGACGTACCTCGGCCTTAACTGAATTCTCCAAACCATTTATGAATCGACTCATAAACACTTCCTCTGGAATTCCTTCTAACGGTGCAGCTAACTCCATGAATTTCATCTTAAATTCCTCTACCGTACCTTCTTGTTTAACAGCCAGAAATTGTTCGCATAAAGTTCCTGCCGCCATTGATCGGAATTGACGCAAAATCAATCTACGCAGATCCTCCCAACGTAAAATTGGATGACGTCTATTCTCCTATTGAAACCATTTCAAAGCTGCTCCTTCAAATGCTATGAAAGCAACATCAATTTTTTCTTCCTGTGATAATCGATTCAATGAAAAATAGTGTTCTGCTCTGAGAACCCAACCATCTGGATCGCTTCCGTCAAACGCTGGAATTTCAAGCTTCCGGCCTTTCACAGCTAGGAATCGATTCGATTCTCGTTTTTCATCGTTCCTTCTCTTCGATCTTCCTGAATCGTCCACGTCTTCTCCATCCCACGAACCCGTTGAATTCAATTTACTAGCCACATCGTTGCTTAATTTCTCAATCTGCTGTACAATTCGTTCCAAACGTTTCTTGATCGAACCGACGCTACTTTCTAAATCTTCAATTCTTGTTGCCGCACTCCTTGTCGCCATGGCTGGATCTTACCGCTCTGATACCAATTTGATGTAAACTG
>NC_037536.1:3829764-3832072 GCF_001531365.2 Cynara cardunculus var. scolymus | reverse complement strand
GCTCCACTTAAAGGAGACTTGCCGCCTTATTCTAGCCAAGAGTACCAAAAATACCCTTCAATTATTTACAATAACAGCTAAGACCCTTTACCCACTAACCCCTCCTCCTGTAAGTGAAACGAATAGGTGGTTTATCACTTCCATACCTAGAAAGTATTTCATTTCTCCAAGGTCTTTTACTTCAAACTCATTAGCAAGTCGATCCTTCATTCTTTCCATCTCTTCATGATCATTACCTGTGACGAGTATGTCATCTACATAAACTATTAAGGTTATAATTTTACCTTTTGAGGAAAATCGAGTGAATAGAGTATGATCAGATCGAGCCTGTTTGTATCTGTGACTTTTGACTACTTGAGTGAAACGTGCAAACCATGCCCTTGGGGATTGCTTGAGCCCATACGAAGCTTTCTCTAATTTGCACACTTTTGTGCCAAAGTTACTTTCAAACCCAGGTGGTGGCAACATATAAACTTCTTCTAGTTAGCCATTCAAGAAGGCATTTTTCACATCAAATTGCCTAATTGGCCAATCAAGATTTGTTGCAATTGAAAGTAGAATCCTTATGGTATTTAACTTTGCAACTGGAGCAAATGTTTTTGTATGATTAATGCCATAGGTTTGTGTGAAACCTGTGCCTACTAGCCTTGCTTTATATCTTTCAAGGGCTCCATCAACATTAAATTTTGGAGTAAATACCCACTTACAATCAACTGTGGGAGTACCTTTCGGAAGATCTTCAACACACCACGTCTGATTCTTCTCAAGAGCACTCAATTCCCCTAGAACAGCCTTTTTCCACTCGGGACATTTAAGGGTTTCCTGTATAGTGTTAGGAATTTGAACTTTGGACACTTTTGAAGTGAAAGTAGAGTATTTTGGTGAGAGTTTTAAGCAAGACATGTAATTGGACATAGGATATTGGACACATGTACGTTTTTCTTTTCTCAAGGCTATTGGAACATTCAAGTCATATGACTTACCAAGAGATGGTTCCTTTTTCGGTTCGGAATCTGGAGCTGAGATTGTGTTGAACTCTTTGTTTGGAGGGAATCTTCGCTCATACACTTTTTCGAACTGTTTTTTTTTTCTTTCTCACTACAATCTTCTTGAGTAACTTGTTGAGGTTCAAATGGTACTTTATTTCTCCAGGAGGAATATTATGTTCACTTTCTCGAACTAGTGGTGGTTCTATTGGAACATCTACATTTTCCTCGTGTTCAAAGATTGGACAATCTTTGGGATTTGAGTCAAATGCAGATGGCTCAAATGTAGTTGGAAATACTAGATCCGAAAAATTTAAGTCTTCTTTTTTATTCTCCCCTTGAAGATGAGATTTAAGTAAAGGAATATTTTCAAAAAACTTAACATCCATGGCCGTTTGCAGTGGTTGCTCCATGGCCGTCTTGACCTTTTCTGGGAACTACCTTGATGAAATTTTCCACTAGGTGATGGGTTTCGAGCAACTAGAGCAGCCGCTTCTCCAACCGGGTAGGTAGTATTGCCTTCAAGCATTACCTTTCTTCTGCTTTCCTCTTGTCGAACCTCAGAGAACACTTCACGAATGTTGGGCAATGGGTTCGTGCTGAGAATTCTTCGTCGAACTTTATCTAGTTCTCGATTTAGACCGAGGAGGAACTTGTAGATCAAGTTGTTGCCAAAAACGAGTTAGGGCTGTGTAATAACTCGTAATTGTGGAGTCTCCTTGCCGGACATGGAGTAACCCCTTGATTTCAAAGATAACAGAGGTATCATCTTTATTAGAAAGGTGTCCCTTGTTGTTTCCCATATTTTAGCGGCCGTTTTGTAGTAGATGTATTGCTCTTCGATTTCAGCCGTCATGGAGTTGAGAAGCCACGACATTATGAGGTTGTTCTTGGTTTTCCATTGTTTGTAAGTGGGGTCTTCTTCTTGGGGTGACACGCTTTTCCCCGAGAGAGTCTTCTTTTCCCTTGCCGCCAATGAAAATCTGGATGGAATGTGACCACAAGCTGAAATTTTGGCCGTTTAGCTTGTGATCAGTGATGGGAAAGGGAAAGATATCTGGAGCAACCATTTGTTGAACCTGTGGAGGAGGGTTGTGTTGGAATGTAGGCTTCGAACTTCTAAGTTAGACAAAAGGGAGGAGGCATAAAGTAAGGAGCCGGCCCTAGCCCAAAAGGAGTCGGCCCTAGCCCAAAAGGAGCCGGCCCTAGTCTCTACCCTAGTTTCTTTGATTAGGAGATAACCCTAATTATGTTTGTCTATATATATTAATCTCATTGTACTTGTAAACATTGTAGCACCTAAATAAAGAAAAACCTAGTTG
>NC_037536.1:3809395-3826308 GCF_001531365.2 Cynara cardunculus var. scolymus | reverse complement strand
TTACACTGTGACAATGAGAGTGCAGTGAAACTTGCTAAAAATCCAGTCTATCATGGGAAAACAAAGCACATTGGGATGAGGTATCACTTTGTCAGAGGACTGATCAGTGATGGTACGATGAACTTGAAGAATATCTCAGGTGCAAAGAATCCGGCAGACATGTTCACCAAGTCTGTGACGCTGGATAAGCTGAAGTTCTGTATGACTTCAGCTGGCCTTCAGGAATAATGTTGAGAAGGCAGGTGGCAACTAGGGGAGCTCAAGCTCGGTTGGTGTTTACAGAAGTTCAGAGGAGTGCAGGTGAACGTGTTTCGAAGCCTCCAAGTGGGAGATTGTTGGAATGTAGGCTTCGACCTTCTAAGTTAGACAAAAGGAAGGAGGCATAAAGTAAGGAGCCGGCCCTAGCCCAAAAGGAGCCGGCCCTAGTCTCTACCCTAGTTTCCTTGATTAAGAGATAACCCTAATTATGTTTGTCTATATATATTAATCTCATTGTACTTGTAAACATTGTAGCACCTAAATAAAGAAAAACCTAGTTGCCCCCGTGGACTAGCACGATCAATCTGATCGTGTGAACCACGTAAATTCTTGTGTTCTTCTCTTGTTTTTTGGGTTGTGCGTATTGCGTGTGTAACGTTTGACCTAACAGGTTGTTGGATTTGTTTTGATCAGTGGTGGAGCTACTAGACCCGCTAACAGCTCACCAAACACTAGAGCTGTTTGGTCTGGTTGGTATCTACCGAAGTTAAAGGAAAGGTTTCCTATGAAAGGTGATGATCAGGAACCACTCTCTGATACCATCTAGTAACCAAACGGAGTTGAGCCTAAAAGGCTTTTCATATATTTTCCTGTTGATTATAAAACACAAAGCAAGGCTATTTATACAAAAAGAAGGAGAATCCTTTCAACTAAAGAAAGGATAAGGAGAATCCTTTCAACTAAAGAAAAAGGATAGATTAATCTCTAAAAACAGAAAGGTGGAAATCAGGGATAACACCCTTAATTGACAGGATCCCCGAGATCTTTGATGCAATTATTGACAGCTCCAGGTAGCAACTTGCAAGGAAGAAGAAAATGTTGGAAATCTTATAGGCTACAGGGATGTGAGAATATCCTACAAAAAAAGTGATCCACCACTCCATGCATCATCCGTCAATTATAATGGAATTGATTTTAGAGCACCAGTTATGTAGAAGTAATAGATTCTTCCTAGAAGTTGAATTCCATACAACTGTGATTTACTACTTAATCAATTAAATAATGAACTTTTAGGGCATTCACAACAAACAGCTGCCACATGTAACCAAATATAGGAAAGAGGATACTACCAATGTCTTTATGTCAACCATCTTTCTTGAAATGGGCTATCTGTGTCTTGTTTTGTTCTCTTCAATTCTCATAGTTTCTTGTTAGGTTTTAGATTTCTAATATACTATTATATCCTATCCGCAGAAGCCTTTGTAGCCCTTAAGATAGCAGAAGCAAAGTTTTTGTCCATTTCAAAGTCTGGTATCTTGCCAGTTAAGCTGCAGCTGCTTCATGAGCGGGCTTTACATAGGTATGGTAATCTCTCTATGAATCTCCCCTATCTATCAAACTCCATTCTTTTCAGATGTCATTATATAAAAGATGGTAACTATCATGTAGGGGACATTTGAAACTAGCTCAACAAATATGTGATGAACTTGGAGTATTGGCTTCTTCTGTAGCTGGTGTAGACATGGAGCTCAAGACTGAAGCAAGTCTTCGTTGTGCTCGGACATTGCTTGCCGCTAATCAGTTTAGTCAGGTTATCTAATCTCTCCATTGTAGCTTTTTTTAGTATTAACAATTAAACTATCTCCATGAACAGGTGAATTGATTTTTCCATCCAAACCAATTTTGTCGTGCTTGGTCTTATTGTCTTTGCAAAACTATAGTAATTTGTTGCTCTAGTGGTAGACTGTTTGTAAAACAACACTAATACATATAATCGAGTATAGTCATCATGATTGTGCTTATTTGTATTCTCCCCCATTTTCTGCCATTACATTTCCATTTCATGTAAGATGTTACCTGAACTCCCTTATGTCGTTATATTATCAGGACCCATTTTTGTCATTCTCTTTTTGATGTTCGTATTATGCTTAAACCACACTTAAGTGGAAGGAGATGAAACGACTTTCTTTGGATGTATTTGGAGCTATCTAAATCAGCAAGTGGCTGGATTCTTTACAGGCAGTCGCAATGCTGAAACTTGTTTGTTGTCCAGATTTTAAAGCTTCTAAATTTCTGAGGTGATGTGAGACGATGAAGTACACTTGGAGTGAAGGTGTATTGACTCAATCTTGATGGTCTTTGGAGTTCCATATTTCTTCAACAACAGTTGGTCTAAATTCGAGGGAAATCTTTGGTATCATGTAATCTTCTAAGCAACCTTTTTCAAGTATCCTGAGCGCGAAAATGTTGATCATGGATTGTATCCGGTGATAAAGTGTTGATATTTAAGCATCGTGGCGATTGATATGCTCCATGTAGTCTAAAGGTTGCTTTTGTTGCATAGGCTAGTAAATTTGTGTTGTTACTTGTTGGGTTTATTTTTGTGCCTTAAGCATGGTTGCTAAAATTGGTTTAGGAGTACACCTCGAGGCGAGGCGGTCAAAAAACGTTCTTGAGTTTTGTGCCGGCTTGAGCTGCATATGAATTAAGTTCAGCTCTTCATTTGACACAGGAGTCCAGGGATTCATTATCGAGTCTAATGAAGGTGTGTCAAACAAAGGTGTTAGGTGCTCTTTGTGACCCTCCATCTATAGAACCAGTATGGGTGCACTTTTAAGATCAAATTGCCAACATTTTCGGACCTTACTTGGGTTTTAGATTAGTCTTATTTGTGACAAGTTGAGAATATAGTTATTCTCCAACTTGAGGAGTGTTAGAACATTAACTCTGGTTTCCTTTTCTTTTTTTGTTGTATTTAGTTTAGGTAGGGTTTCATCTATGTTGGTTCTTGGACCACCATTGTAGCAACAGTTTTTCTGTGGATGAAAGAAATGCTTTCCATAAAACCTTGTTTCTTCTCACTGGGCTAGCTTAATAACAATCATTCTTTTGCTCCTATTGCTCAGGTGGCAGATCCAGTCATTGTATTTGTCTAAAAATATGCACTAGTTACTTGTACGAGCTATTTGTTTTCCAAAAGGTGCTTCTTTGGTCCAAGATGATTCTCTAATGGAGTGGGAACACCATTAGATCAAAGGAAAAACATATTTCACTAAATTTCAGTTATTATATATACAATTACTCAATTACAAATGGGTGGTATGTATAAATATGCTTATACCCGGATAAGATGCAAAAGAAGACTTTTGTACTTAATCTATTATTTTTGAGTTAAGTAGTCTTGCATGTTAGGTTGGAAGTCTAACCATGTCAAAATGGTGGATCTCATGGTTTGGATATGTGCTTCTTCATCGGCCAAATAACACTCCAGCCTTTTGAACTGTGCAGGCAGCTTCTGTAGCACATTCTCTCTTCTGCAAATGTTACAAATTTAATCTGCATGTGGAGAATGCGACTGTTCTACTCTTGCTTGCTGAAATCCACAAGGTACGTTCTGTAATATTGTAATTTTGGAAGTCCCATGTATGTGTGTGTGTATATCCAAGAAAAGACCCAAACTTTTGTACCTAAATTTCTGAGCGATTTAAACTGCCAAGACCATAATCTTTATAAATGGTGGAAATAGGGTTTGCGCTACCCTCCTGAGTGCGCCCCCGTCGTACTGGTCACAACCATCACGGGGGAGGTACATTGAGGTGTCCTAAGGTAGGGTGGGTGGGGCTGGAATCTTTGTAAGTGTGTCAGTAGGTATGCCCTTTTTTATCCTCTGAGTTCTTATCTCTCAATTGATTGGCCCATTGATGGCATGTATATCATTTATTTTCTTTCGGTGATACTGTTACAACTATGGAACAATGTTCTATGACGATTTATCCTCTTTTGCGGATCATCCATCTTTTAACGTCATGTGAAATCGAACTTCTTAGTTAACTTATGTCGTAGTAAAAGCTTATCTTATTATCATTTTGCAGAGATCTGGGAATGCTGTTTTAGGAATTCCCTATGCTTTGGCAAGCCTATCCTTTTGCCAATCATTTAACTTGGATCTTCTCAGAGCCTCGGCTACTTTAACACTAGCCGAATTGTGGCTCTTGCTTGGATCAAGGCATGCAAAAAGGGCTTTGAACCTTATTCATGGTGCCTTTCCAATTATACTTGGTCAGGGTGGTCTCGAGCTTCAATCTCGGGCCTATATTGCAGAGGCAAAATGTTACTTATCAGACATGAGTATTTCAGGTACTCCATTCTATCAACTATTGCTAGTGATAAAGAGCCATTCATTTCTTTATCATATTTATATTCATATTCATCTTTATTTTCATTTAACATATATAGGGGTGAGACGGGGGGAGAACTGAAAAACCATGAAAAAACGGATGAAAAAATATATCAATATGGATGTCAAATTAAAGATAATAAAGGCTATGTTTGGCAAACTAGCTGATAAGCTAGCTAATGAACAAATCATGTTTGGCAAAAACTAGCTGTTAAGCATATAAAATGACCAAAAAGGGCATCTTGAAAAAAATTAGTCAATTACAAGATTTTGTAATATAATTAAAACAAACATTTAATAATGTAATATATTAATACAAATAGATAGTAAAGAAAAATTAAAATAATATAATATGTTTAATTAAAAGAATTTTAAATTGATTATTATATATTATAAGTTTTGGATTTGTTAAAACAAATTTTAGAAAAAAAATCTAAATTAATTTATGATTTTAAATAACCATTACATATAATATGAATAAAAATAAAATTCATCAATCTCTCATATGTTAATTAATTAGTAATTTTTCAAAAACCATGATTAATAATTAAATTAATTATTTTGTTAAAATCATTTAACATAATTTTATTATCTATGAAACAAAATAAGTATAACCTTAATTTTTATGTAACTTACATAAACATTATTGGAATTGTTAATATATCAACATGGATGTCAAATCAAAGATAATAAAGGCTATGTTTAGCAAACTAGCTGATGATAAGCTAGCTGATGGCTAATAAGTTAGTGGCTGATATGCTAGCTGATGAACAAAACATGTTTGCAAAAGCTAGTTGTTAAGCATGTAAAATGACCAAAAAGGGCATCTTGAAAAAAATTAGTCAATTACAAGATTTTATAATATAATTAAAACAAATATTCAATAATGTAATATATTAATACAAACAGTAAAGAAAAATTAAAATAATATAATATGTTAATGAAAAGAATTTTAAAATGATTATTATATATTATAAATTTTGGATTTGTGGCATATTGTTGATAGTGATATGTGTGCACCTTTGAGGCAGCCATGAAATGGGTTTGTAGCATTGTAATGTCTTGTGGGACAGCAAAAGTTCTTTTTGGGATCTGCTAGTAGCCACATATTCAAGCTTGACTTCTATCTCTTTTTCATGCATGTCTTAGAGGATGATATACACATTTCAAGAAACTCGTTGATGAACTAGAAATGGTTTTGCATCGAGTTTTGATCCTTAGAGGCCTTAGTTGAGGCTTAGGTGGTGGATCCTTAGAGGCCTTAGTTGAGGCTTAGGTGGTGGATGCCAATTTGGCAGAGGTTCTTGACAAGGATCCAATGACATGACCCGACAGAGGTACATGATTTATAGATAGGTTAGGTAAAGGCATGGGTAGAGGGCATTGAGGTTTCCTTGGGACTCTCTTCATTATTGTCACAAGCTTAACCAGATGAAATGGACATGCCTGGATTTGCAATGAGGCATGATATGTTGGCATGGTACATGCTGCTTTAATCTAGTTTAGTGAGGAAAGCAAAGATATTAATCATGTCTAACTTGTTGCAAATAAAGTCTATCTGTGCTTTTCTAAGACTTTGTTAGAATGTCTGCAAGCTGGTGCTCGGTTTTAATGCATAGTTGCATCGATGGAGGGCCTGTCTACGTTCCCGCTTCCCACAACACAATCTCTAATCAGATGACAGTCAACCTCATGTGTTTGGTCATCGAATGTAATATATGATTCATGGCTACATGGCATACCATCTTGTCAAGTTGTCTGTAATCACTCCAAAATCTTTTAGAAGTTCCCTTACCCATGTCCGCTTGATTGGGTGACAGTGTGTTGTTTTCTTGCTTTTTCAAGAAAAGTGATTGCCTCTCGACCAACACAAACACACAATTCAAGTGTAGTTGATCTGTAAATAGGACAGCCAACCCAATCGGCATTGAAGAAAGTAAACCAAGTATCATGCAATCTCCTTCACTAAATGCACCCACTCGGCAATGGCCCTATTTCGATTAAAGTTTTTCTAGGCCTATAGAAACCAAATGTTCATACCCACATATATAAAACCCAATGTTTTTACGAGGTTAGGAGGCATATCGAGGTAGACTATCATTTTAGTGAGAAGGTAGCTGTATTTCTTGTGAACTACCGACTGTGATACCAGTTTGGGTCCTCATGAGATCAACTTATTGACATCTTGACCAAGCTGCCTCACGAATCACATATTTGTCTTTTGTGTGACAAATTGGGAAATATAGACAACATATATGCTTCTCTGTGAGGGGAATGTTGTAGACAAAGAGTTATTCCTATCTTACAGCTTTACCATATTCATTTTTGGCTTTATTTTATATGTAACCTATATATTGTTGATGCAATTGTTAATTAATGAAATTACTCAAACTGGGCATAATCAAAATCAATCCAAATTTTTTTGGTATGAATCTATACAACTGTTCATACATGGGCTGTTTTGTTCATCCCCTGTTAGAAATTCCAACTAGATGTTTACACTAATTTTTTCACTGAAATTCGATTATATTTCTTGATATCTTGGAAGCCATTGTTCTCAATAGCATTTCTTTAGTTATCATATCCGTGTCTGACTTTCTTTTGACTTTTTAGTTTCTGAAGATCCTGATATTGTTCTTGATTCGTTGAGACAAGCTTGTGAAGGACTTGATGCTTTGGAGGTTAGTTGATTCCTGTTCTACCACTTACGACTATTGCTACTTTTGTGTTAGTTTGACTCGTTTCCAATAGGTGTTACTCTCTCAATCCCAAAAAAAAAATGCAACATTTGACTTGAGACATAGCGTAACAAAAATGTTTTTGCTCAAATGTCTATAATGCCGCTTAATATAAAGACAAAATGGCCGACACATGACCAAATTCTAAGTAATGAATGCTAATGGGGAAAAAGTATATTAGAATTAGAATTTATGAAAAACGAAATGTTGCATTATTTTTGGGACAACTAAAATTTTGATTATCGCATTTTTCAGTGAGTTGGAGGGAGTACTCGTGATCACGTCTTGAACTTAAGACAAGGAATGAAAATCTTTCCTTATTTATACTCCTTTCATCCGAAAAGAAATGTCCACAATGGATGTGCCACACAGTTTGAGTCGTGTACAGTTTTTAGTTAACCAAATGACAACTTTACCCTTAATTAATTATCTATCTTATCCACTCTTAAATATTGGTGAGTTACTTAAGAGTAGATTTAGAAATTTGGTTATCAATTTTTTAAGCTAGACACTTATTTTGGGGCAAACATAAATAGAAATATAAACACTTATTTTGGGATGGAGCAGTGGCGGATCCAGGAAATTAATAAGGTGGGGCACGTGATAAGTTAGTTTCTAATAATTCATGAAATTGATTAGACTATTCTCACAATTGTAAGTAGATGTGATATTTATAGTATAGAAGAATTGTTGTGAATCTATTCCATGGACTGGGGAGGAGTGAGTAGTTTAATAAAATGTCTGAAACACCCCTTAATCAGGACAAACAATGGAAAGTAGTATCGAATCGGAAACTTCTCAAAGAAAAGGAAAGATTGCAGTTCTTTGGGAGAACCCAAAATAAAGTCTTGCATTTTTTCAGGGACGGAAGGATTGGTTTTAATGCTTCGGATAATATTGTATCATCGGTTTTTTAAACGTCTATAAACATGGTACTTTTACTGTCCTACCCTGAAAGTGGACAACCTTGTCAATGTTGCTGGCTTGTACTCCCTCTATCCCAAAATAAGTGTTCAAATTTCTGTTTTAGTTTGTCCCAATATAAGTGTCCACTTTCAAAAGTAGGTGCCATATTTTCCAATTCTACCCTTAATTATGAGATGTATAAATTCATTACTCTCTATTTTTTTGAAGTATATAGTATTTATATACGGCAAATAGAACAAATAACTCACACCCTCCTCACCTTTGGTGAGGTTACTCTTAAAACCGTCCCTTTTTCATTGCAAACATTTATTTTGAGGAGTATTAAAGTTAACATTTACACCATCTTGTCACATTAAAAGGGTATACACCACCCTCTGAAGCGTCCCCCGCCGCCATCATGGGGATGAAAATTGTGGTGTCCGCATAGGAATGTGGATGGTGGCCGGATTACAAACCTTAGATGAAATTTTTCCCCAACTGTTTTGATTGCTGATCCCATTCCGATTATTTTTCAGTACCATGAATTGGCAGCAGAAGCATATTACTTGATGGCTGTTGTGCTTGACACGTCTGGGCAAATAGAACAAAGAGATGAAGCTGCATCTCGTTTCAAGCAACACATTATCGTGCTTGAAAATCCCGTAAAGCCAGAAGACCCTCTTCTTAACCTGTTGTAGCTCAACCAGTTAGGCCTTGGGTTTGATCCTCATTGGTCGGTCACCTGTTCAAGTGAACCCTGAAGGTTTTGCAGCTGTTTAACTTCAGGGTCCCAGAGACGTTGAGCTGTGCGTAAGTTGATCGAGATACACAGTTATCTACAAATATATATATATATATATATATATGTAACTAAATATTTTGCATGCCGGAAATTGTAAGTCTTGGGTTGGCCCTTGTGTTGTGCAGTATGCTTCTTTTAGAGATGCTTTGTGTCAATTTTGCTCCAAAAAACCTTTAAGATCAAAGCTTAGGGTTGTCTCTTACTTATAGAAGGCCTATGCCCTCAATTCAGCTGAGAATGTTTAGGTTAATATTTCAGTTAAAATGTTTATTAGATTTTAAGATTCTATGAATTGGACATATGAGCTAAATGGGTAGTTATATGGTACTGCTTATATAATTGAATTAAAGCATCTTTAACAGCTTCTTTAAATGAGGGGAAAAATAAATTTTAGAGTTTTTAAGTTTTCGCTTCTTGTGCTCCAATAGTTCTCAAGAGAAGAAATTTTCTACAATTTTCTATATTATTTTCAACACAAAACCTTTCCCAAGAAGAGAGTGAAATATTATCATTTTATTGAGTATTTTTTTTTAATAATATAAGTAATATTGGATTTTTATTTTAAAGAAATTGTGGAACAACTTTTTTCCCCTTTTTATTTTAGAGATGCTTTAATAAATTTGCTGTTCATTTTTCAGATGAAGTTATGCCATATATAATAATTATATGTAAAGGTGTGGTAAACTAGTCAAAGTTAGCTGATAGTTAATAAGTTAATTGATTATTGATAAATAAATTGTTAGTTGATTAAATAAATCACATTTGATAAAAAAAAAATGAAAAACCAATTAATAAACTAGATGAAAAATGTAAAATGATTAAATACAACAAGTTGAAAGTTTAATTAATTACAATCTTTTATTAATATAATCAATAATAAAAACAAATCCTTAATAATATAATATATTAAGTAATACAAAGAAAATAATAAAGAAAAATTAAATAATATAATATGTTATTTAAAAGAATTTTAAATTAATTATTATTACTAGAAGGGTATTTGCACAATGCAGCGAAATGAATCTTCATTTTAATATTTAGTTTTTAATTTTCGTCTTTATTGATATAATACGATTTTATGTGATTTTAAGCAAATGATAATGTTTTTATTTTGCATTAAATAAAAATTTGAAAAAAATAAATCGATATTAATATCAAATTAACTATTTAGTGGTTCTCTTTTTCTTGATGTAATTTCTTTAATTCAATTTTTTATTATAATTTAATTTAGATTTAATAACAAAGTAATTTATTTTTGTTTAATAATATGATTTTTTGTAAAGATAATAATTAAATATTCTGTTAGAACTCAATGATTATCTTAATTATATTTTAGATATTCTATACTTAAAATAGATGTTTATCTTGTATTTGATTATGTTTATCTGTAGTTAGTTACACGAATTTAAAAATGGAGCTTTAATAAGTTGTACTTATGCAAAATTACTTGTAATCTTGAATTTTAAGTAATATGCATCAATATACAGTACTTCATGCATAAAAAATAGTTTTTAAGAGCTTCTGTCAAATATTTTATAATATAGTATTGATTATATATTATGAATTTTTTTAAATATTTTTTTTAAATATACACTAATATATAAATTTAAATAATCATTATATATAATATGAGTACAAATAAAATTGATCAATCTCACTTATCCTAATTATTTAATAACTTTTCAAAAAATATATTTAATAATTAAATTAAATATTTTATTAAAATCAATTAATACAATTTTATTATCTATGAAACAAAATAAGTATAAGTTTAATTGTAACATAACTTACGTAAATAGTTTTGTAACAGTTTTTTGATAACTAAATATATTAAATAATAATAATAATAATATAAAAGTAATTAATATGATTAAGAATAGTTGTAATTAATTAATTACTAATATTAAAGTATAATCAAAATTAATAATAATTTTTAGAGAAAAGTCCAAAAAAACACAATAGACTTTATTGTTTGGAACGATTAAGTCCTTGGACAATTTTTTGGAACAAATAAATCATTGGATATTCTAGAACCTGCTAAATAAGTCATTGGACATTACAAATCTGTTAAATAAATCCTTGGACTTTCTAAAACATGTTAAATACATTTTATTAGTAGAAAAAGTCTGAAAAAACAATGGACTTTAATATTTTGAACGATCAAGTCCTTAAACATTTTTTGAACGAAAAAAGTACTTACATTTATAACAATATATATATATATAACAATATATATATATATATATAACAATATATATATATATATATCATTCTCATTACTCTTCACAAAACATACAAAAGTTGTATCCAAAGCATAATAATCAGCACACAAATTTTGGGCATAATTTTACCAAAAGTTAAACCAACATATATACCAAAAGTTTAACCAAAATATGTAACAAAAGTTGCGCCAAGAAAATAATAACAAATGCGCCAAATATACCAAAAGTTGGGCAAAAAAATACCAACAATTGTGCCAAATATACCAAAAGTTACGCCAAATATACCAAAGTAATGCCTAATCTATGTTAAGGTCATGGTATAAACTATTCTACATTTGCATCATTAATTTCTGGTGGAGATATAGCCATTTGACTTTCTTGTAACCTTTCTTGATGTCTAACAACATCATCACTTTCATGATGTTCTTCATCACCAACAGTAGTATCACCTTCATCACGGTCTTCATCGTTAACAACAGGCTCTCTTGAAATTGAATACGGTAGGATGGTTCATCGATTCATCAGGTGATGGTTCCTTATTAGGATTCTTCTTTTCATCAACAGTACTTGCTGATGAAAGTGGGATTGACAACCAGAGACTCTGGTTTAACCGTAGGGTTTCCATCGGTCTCTGATTTGGAGGTGTCGTTCCTTTCATCAGAATTCTTACATGTATTGCTCTCGTACACCACGTTTTCAAAATCCTGTCTTAAGACGACAGTTTTTCCATCGACTTTAACTCTTTTAAAATTTGCTTTTGGTTTCGGGATAAAGTCAGGTTTCTGAACGCATCCAAGTTTGAAAGTGGATTCAAGGGTGGATTTCGTTGATTCGATGAAGGAGTCCAATTCATTGAATCCAATCCCTTGAGTGTCCGTTTGATCGTTTAACTTTTCGTACACATCTTGGGCATTCTTGTATTTCTTCATCAGAAGTTCATTGGTTTGAAGCTTCTGATGAAGAATCTCTCTTTCTTTTTGAAAGAAATCTTTGAGAGCTACTGAGTTAAGTCTCTCTGCCTCAGATTCTTTTAAGGCCTTAGTTTTCTTTTCTAAGTCTTTGGTTACTCGCTTGTTTATTTCCAAAAGTTTTTCTTCCTCTGATTTTTTAAGAGCGGCGATGCGAGTCTTTTCTTTCATGAGATCGGCTTTTTCTTCGGTTAGAAGATCAGTCTCTCTTTTGTAGAAACTAACTTCTTTTTCCGTTTTAAGTCTTTTAGATTTTTCAAAATTTAATTTTTCTTTTAATTTGAAAAAGTCATCTGAAAGCTTTATTACCCTTAACTCTAGCTAAGATGGAGCCGAGTTGGTTTTATCGATAGTAGACTCACATACCTGATCATCAGTGTCAGAGGCAGATTCTGCATTGGACGTGGCCATTAGACAGATGAGTGCTTTGTCTTCTTCATCGAATGAAGAATCAGACACCCAATTTTCTTTCCCAGCCATCAGGCTTCGCTCTCTAGGATTGTACTTGTATTTATTCTTGTAATAGTCAGCATCCTTTACCAGTCGTCCTCTGCATTCTTTGGAAAAATGATCGATTTTTCCGCACCTGAAGCAGCGGAGGTCATTTTTCCTTCCATCTTTGTCCTCTTTCTTCTCCTCTCTTCTATCTTCTCTTCTGTCTTCTCTCTCTTCTCTTCCATCTCTTCTGTCTTCCCTCTGATGAAATTTAGATGACTTCCTTTCATAGGATGGCTGGTACCTTTTCCTCTTGAACTCTTTTCATTCATAGGGTTTCTTGATGAACTTTTTCTGGAACTGCTTTGAAATCAAGGCCAGAGATTTGGCAAAGGTTTTGATGTCACCATCTGATTCAAATGTTTCATCTTTAGATTCTGATTCCACCACCAGTGCTTTCTTTCCTTTCTTCTTGTGGTCTCTGGTGCTGGTCCTTGAAACGTCCTTTTCTTTAGCTGCTAGAGCCAGGGGTCCACCGATGGACACCTTTTTCTTTATGATATCGTTTTCTTGTGCAGCAAGCGTTCCGTATACGTCATGGAGTGACCAGCCATCTAAGTCCTGATTTGCTTGAAGGGACATCGACAGCTGTGTCCATTCATCGCGAGACTTTTAAGGAATAAAACATTGTTTTCTTCCTTTGTTCTGGAGATATCGTTTCAACGACATTGATTAATCAATGTATTGAAACGATCGTATGTCTTCTGAATCAGTTCATCAGGAAGAGCCTTGAAATTGGTGTATTCGTTGAGACATTGGGCTCTACGATTCTTCTTTGTTTTTGCCCCTCCTTCGAATTGGCTTGCCAGCTCATCTCATAGTTCATTGGCTGTGGAACATGCATCAAGGGATTGGAAGATTTCATTAGGTATGGCCATGATTATCAGTCTTTTGGCCTTTTTGTCGGTCTAAACCCGCTCTATGTCGTCTTCATCCCAATTCTTCTCATCCTTGGGCATGTAGTAGGCAGGAATTTCTGTTGTGGTATTTGTTCCTGGGACTCTTGGAACAAGAGTCTGTGGAACATAGGGACCCTCCATGACAGATCGCATAAGATTTCTGTCCATCCCTTCCAGAAAGTTCACCATCCGTATCCTCCATTGTGGGTACTCTTTTCTTTGAAGAGTTGGAGGTTTGGTAAGAGAACCAACACTATAGGCGGAATTCCAGTTGGCCATTAAGATTTTTAGGAGAGAGAAAAATTACATTTTTAGAGAAGATATTTTATGAAAAACGTGAATTGAGATATTTTTTATGATCGTTTGATTGGAAAAACAATCAATTGGCTCTGATACCAATTGTTGATCCCAGATCTCTTAATAACACTTATAATTAAGTTAAGAATAACCAAATTATAGTGTTTGGATGAATAAAATGATGAACACTCAAGAACAATGTATAAACATTCAAAGGATAAACTTGAGTGCCAAAGATTTCACTTTATTCCAATGATTATGAAAAACCTAAAAGTGTCTTAAATTACAATAGGCCTAACCACCTATTTATACTAGAAAGCTAATAAGAAGCTAACTATCTAGTGAGACTATTTAGCTAATCTTCTACTAACAGATAAAGCTTATTTAAAACAAGGATAAACATTAAAACAAGATAAACTTTGTAGAATCCAGCTGTTGATTGGTCATCTCCAGCTGTCTTCCATGGGATATGAGTTCAACTTTATCTTCATATCTTCATTGCTTGCCTCTGGTTGAACTGGTGAAGGAAACTCCAACTGTTATTGCCCAGAGGGGTTATGGAGATGCACTTTCCATCGCATCTCTGGTCAGTTCATCAACCCTCTGGTTGTTCTTCAGACTTGGTCATTTTTTCTTGAAGTCTTCCATCGGCCTTCTGGTTCTTCATCACTTGTTTGTCTTCATTACTTCATGCATAATACTTATGGAGTCTAACAATAATATCTTTCGCCTATATAACATATGCCCTCTATATATTATTCAATCAGATAATGATCTTAAAAACTTTACATTCATTTGTTACTTACCGGTAAGTGCTTACGAGTAAAATTTAACACTGCTATTTACTTACCGGGTAAGATTTTAGTTCACCAAAACGACATTGCATGTAACAATTTGACCAATTCAACACAATTATACACTAAGCGAAATTCAAGAATTTGACTCACAATTAAGCATACACTTGAAATGATGATCACTAAGTAAACAACTAAAAATATGAAATTTGAGGTAATTCAGAATTTCACCATGAACCAATGTGATAACTGGGTCTTGGTTATCACCTGAGGTAATTAATACATGATTATTGATTATATGCTTACATGACAACTTGATAGATTGATATAGTTGATCGTGTAGGAATATGTGTTTTATGCATGGAATGCATGTATGAATATATGCATGCATAATTGGTAAATGGTGAAAGATTGTATATGTATGCATGAATATATGCATATATATATATATGAGTAAGTTAGGAGATGCATGCACATGGGAAGGGTGTAGCCGACCTTCCTAAAAGGGAAGAGTATAAAAGGAGGGTTAACCTCCATTTTGCATTCTTCTTGCCAAAATTAGAATTGTGTACGATTTAAGAAGAAGAGTTTGATCGGATTGCCTATTTCTCTGAATTCTTGAAGTTGATTCTTATAGAGCATTTCATAAGGTGAGTAGTCTAATGCTTTTCAAGTATTTCAAATTGTAGGAATTGAGATTTGAATTAGTTATTTATCAGTTAATAATATTGATTGGTTATTGTTAAATCGGTTGTTATCCGGATTTAGATAAACCGGATGTG
The DNA here is from genome assembly GCF_001531365.2 of Cynara cardunculus var. scolymus. Classification (NCBI taxonomy): domain Eukaryota; kingdom Viridiplantae; phylum Streptophyta; class Magnoliopsida; order Asterales; family Asteraceae; genus Cynara; species Cynara cardunculus. The sequence goes on along the minus strand of NC_037536.1, from coordinate 3,811,030 downwards.
CCTTAGTGGATTTATGTGTAAGCCGGATGTGCCTTAGGCAATTTACATATAAACCGGTTATGCCCTAAGCGATTTATGTATAAACCGCTCATGTGATAAGCGGTTTAGCTTTAAACCGGACATGTTTCAACCGGTTTAAAAATTGAGCAATTTATGAACTTTGATTTTATGATAAAGTGATTCAACGGAGAAGTATGAATACGACCATGAGTTGACCAGATTATTTTAAATCGGTCAATGGGGCCATAGTGTTGTCCGGATTTGTTATCCGGACAAAAGTAATAGAATCATTTTTCTAAAGTGTTAAATCGGACAAGCTTTGGACGAATTAATTGTCCGGATTTGGTAAACCAGCCAAGTCTATTTTGACCGGATTGCATTTTAACTTGTTACATATATAAATGGGGAATTTTGAAAAAGATGATTTTGAACTGATAATAATTTCATTGACTACGGTCTATTCTATATGGAATTATTTTTGAGAAATGTTTTGATGAGGAAATAAGGATGGCATATCAAGGAGAGGTGTACCATGGGATAAGGGTGGCATATCAAGGAGAGGTGTACTATTGGATAAGGGTGGCATATCAAAGAGAGGTGTACCATGGGATAAGGGTGGCATATCAAGGAGAGGTGTACATTTGGATATAAGGGTGGCATTGGTATGTATGTGTTATATAATATAACTTCTACTATCATATCCCTTAAGATTATCATGGTCTGGAATCTTTATTTCTTTGTGACTTAAAGATTTAAGATCAGAGTTCCTATTGGAAATCATAGTTTGAATGTTATAGAGAAAGAGATAATAAGTTTGGCCTAAAACTTTATATAAACCTTGTTTGAATAGACAAAGTTTAAAAGTGGCACTATGTTGATTTGGTTAATATAAACCTGTTTAGAATTGATGAATTATTTGCAAGCAAGGAAATTTGGCTTGAAAAATAAAAAGGTATTAATATCAGTCCCTTACTTGTTCATATATTTGTTATATATATATAGAAAGTTGTTTTACTTAAAGGTTTTGGTGATTTTCACCCTGTAATGACATAAATAGGGTAACTCACTAGACCTTTCGGTCTAACCCTTGTTTCATGATTTTAATATGTATTACAGGAAGTACTGACTGTAAGTGAAATGGAAAAATGTAATAATTTCCCTATATGTTTATCTACATGAAGATTTGTTGTCGCCATGTATAGTTTTGATAAATGTAACTGGATTAGTACAACAATTGTATTTTGAATTTTTGGACCATGTATTTTGTATTGGTAGATTCTTGTACTAAGGGACCTTTGTGGTGTACAAACATGTATTTCTTATATACGAAGTATATGTTACATGCAAAGTGTGGAATGGGGTATTACAACTATTGGTCCTAAAAGGGTCTACAAGAATACTAAACAGTTTGTAGAAGGGGGGGGGATGAATACAAACACAACGTTTCCAAATTTAAAATATATATTGATAAAGAAGATCAATACAGATTTTACAAGATTGTTTGCGGAAAGATAAGGTAAAAGAAACCTATCTAAACAATCTTAAGTTACACACAAAGGTTAGCAAATACAAGAAAATAGATTGCTAAAAGAAAAGATCTTTTACTTTAAGCTGAAAGAAGCTTGAAGTAAGAAT
>NC_037536.1:3805026-3805866 GCF_001531365.2 Cynara cardunculus var. scolymus | reverse complement strand
GAGACACTGAATAGAAGACAATGTCACATCACCTTCCCTCAGCTTGTGTTCCAGAATTCTGGAGCCAAGCCTGCACGCTGAGAGGTTTCCTTTTGTAGGATAAAGATTTTTGAAAATCTTAGAGAACACCATACAGAGGAACCTGGTGTAAGGCACCACCTTTTCTCGCTRGCGCTTATTCAGCTTTTGCACCAGGTCATTGAAAATGACTGCAGCATAATTTATATTGCGACGCTGTATCGCAGAGACGCCTATTTTCAAGGCAATCCTGGAGGCCTGGTCCTGACCACCAGTTTTTCCATCCATGCACTGGATGAAGTGGGAGAAGAGGTATTGCCATACGGCGGACATCCTGTTCTTCTCGATCTTTGTGAGTGACTTAAGAGGGGCGTCTGAATCCTTCTTCAATGGCCATTGATAGGCAATGGCATCAAGAAAGGAGATGATCTCGGCGGTGGAGGGTTCGCTGTCAAAGGGGCCGCGGGGTAGACGGAGAGTAGATCGGAATGTAGACAGGCCGAAGTTCACGGCCATGCGGTTGAAAGTGAAGTGAATCTGCTCCAAGACACATCCATCCTTGTCCTTGACTTCACGAACTTCAGCAGTGTACCAAAACTGCTGGAGGATCTCTTTGATCATGATGGGCTCATGGTGAAGAGCGTAGTCGAGCGACGACTATCAAAGGAAATCGGCCGCCGGTTGGAAAAAGGCTCGAGTGGATGGGATTTCGAACAGGGCAATGTGGTTGTTAGCCTTGATCGAAACCTCATCAAGTGTGAAAGAAACGTTCTTGGCTGCCATCTGTAGTTGTTAAAGAAAACATAAACAGGAAGATTAGTA
>NC_037536.1:3783527-3804926 GCF_001531365.2 Cynara cardunculus var. scolymus | reverse complement strand
GTAAATCCTATTTATACTAGGAAATGTAAAGACTAAGCTATTACAAGGAAACTATACTAAGGAGAAACTTGAATACAACTTTTAAGCACTAACTTGAACCCAACAATAATTCTTCGGTCGGTGTGTTGTTTTGAATCTTGCCTGAATCTGTTCAATCTTTTCAGATGTTGTTTGTACAATTTTAGGACCTGTTAATTGCTTTTCACCTACCTCATTCCAACACAACGGCGTTCTACATTTTCTCCTATATAGAACTTCATAAGGTGTCGCTTGTATGCTGGAGTGGTAACTGTTGTTGTAGGAAAATTCTATTAATGGTAAATGTTCCTCCCATGATCGTCCGAAGTCTATAACACAGGTTCTCAACATATCTTCGAGGGTCTGTATGGTTCTTTTGCTCTGTCCATTCGTTTGAGGATGATAAGCCATACTCAACCGGATTTGTGATCCCAAGGCTCTTTGCAGACTTTCGCAAAATTTTGAAGTGAAGCGACTGTCTCTGTCAGAAATGATGGATAACGGGACCCCGTGTCTGGTTACAATTTCTTTGATGTAGAGTTGAGCCAATATTTCCAAAGAATAAGTTTCTTTCATTGGTAGGAAATGTGCAGATTTTGATAGTCGATCCACTATCACCCAAATGGCATCGTACCCTTTCGGGGTTCGGGGTAATTTCATAATAAAATCTATTGTAATGTGATCCCATTTCCAGACTGGTATTTCTAATGATTGCAGATTTTCATAGGGTCTCTGATATTCAATCTTAACTTGTAGACAAGTTAAGCATCGTTCTACGTATTTTGCGATATCCTTCTTTAAACCTAGCCACCAATAAGGTTTCAAATCCTTATACATCTTATTGGTGCCTGGATGGATAGAGTAGCGAGACTTATGTTTGGTACCTTGTATCTCTTTATGAAGATCCGGAGTTAAACTTATTCTCATTGCTACCGACTTAATGGTTCCACTTCTTTCTTTTCTGCTTAATGCGTCGGCCCACCACATTTGCTTTTCCCACATGATAAAGAATTTCACAGTCATAGTCGTTAACGAGTTCAATCCATCAACGTTGTCTCATATTTAATTTATTTTGGTTGAACAAGTGTTGCAGACTCTTGTGATCGGTGTAAATTTGGCATTTTGTTCCCAAGAGATAATGTCTCCAAATTTTCAAAGCAAAGAACACGGCTGCTAATTCCATGTCATGAGTTGGGTATTGTTTTTCATGATCCTTCAATTGCCGAGAAGCATATGATATAACTTTCCTTTTTTGCATCAAGACACAGCCCAAACCCAATTTTGATGCATCGATGTATACCACAAAGTCTTTTGTTCCGTCGGGTAAAGTCAATATTGGGGCACTGCAAAGGTGATCTTTTAATAATTGAAAGGCTTTCTATTGTTCTTCATCCCATTGAAACTTGACATTCTTCCAAGTTAACTTGGTCAAAGGCACAGCTATTTTGGAGAAATCTTGGATAAACTTACGGTAATAGCCTGCTAGTCCTAGGAAACTTCGGACTTCAGATGGTGTCTTAGGTGCCTCCTGTTTTGCAACGGCTTCGATCTTTGCTGGATCTACTTATACTCCTGCCTCGGATATAACATGGACCAAAAATTGAACTTCTCTTAACCATAATTCACACTTTGATAATTTTGCATACAATTTTTCTCTTTTCAAGAGCTCAAGTATTAACCGTAGGTGTTCTACATGTTCTTATTTGGTTTTAGAGTATATAAGGATATCATTGATAAATACAATGACAAATTTATCAAGATATTCCCTACATACTCGATTCATCAAATCCATAAAAGCTGCAGGTGCATTAGTCAAACCGAATGGCATAACCAAGAATTCATGATGTTTGTACCTCGTTCGAAAAGCAGTTTTAGAAATATCTTTTTCTTTAACTTTCAACTGATGGTAACCTGATCGTAAATCAATCTTCGAGAAGTAACTCGCTCCCACTAGTTGATCAAACAAATCATCAATCCTCGACAATGGATATTTGTTCTTTATGGTCAATTTATTCAGTTTCCGATAGTCGATACACATATGCATAGAACCATCTTTCTTTTTCACAAACAAAACTGGAGCTCCCCATGGTGAAGTACTCAGTCTGATAAATCCTTTGTCCAACAAATCCTTCAATTGTGCAACCAATTCTTTTAACTCTGACGGAGCTAATCGGTAGGGTGCTTTGGCTATAGGTGCTACTCCGGGCATCAACTCAATCCCAAATTCAACAATTCTGTCTGGAGGCAATCTAGATAAATCTTCAGGAAAAACTTCAGGGTAGTCGCTAACAATCGGGATTAATTCTTGCTTACCCTTCCCTTTCTTGGCATCAATTATATAAGCTAGAAATCCCTGGAACTTCTTTTAAATACACATTCTGGCTTTCATTACTGATAATAGGCCAATATGATGACCCTGATGATCCCCATGAATAACAACTGTTCCTCTGTCTGTCAGTATTATTTTAATCATTTTTTTTCACAAACAATGTTGGCCTGATTTTCTGCCAACCAATCCATTCCTACTACCATATCAAACTCTTTCATAGGCATGGGAAATAGTCTGATTGGTAGCTCACATCCCTCAATCATAATAGTACAGTTATCGAATACACAATTCACAGATACTTGACCATTAGCAGTATCAACTACTAATTTGTTGTCAAGTGGCACAGAATTCATGTGAGCACATAGATCATATGATGGGGATATAAATGAGAAATTTGCACCCGAGTCAAATAACACTTTAGCATGTAATGAGTTCATGGGAAATGTACCTGTAACTACATCGGGTGTAGTTTCGGCCTCGTGTATGGTCATTTGAAATGATCGACCCCGCGCCCCACCTCATCCCCCTTTGCCCATGCTTGGTCTTCCACGGGCATTCCATGTATTGCTTCCCATAGTAAGTTGTGGAGCTTTCAATTGTGGACAGTTAGGCCTAAGATGACCTGGTGAATTGCAGTTAAAACACCTCTTTGTTATTGGGCAATTTCTTGATAAATGACCTGTCTCCCCACATTGATAACATTTTCTTGGATCGGTTTTACAATCACCTTGATGAATCTGGTGACATCGTGGACAAGCTTTCTCAGTTAATTTATGTACGGGCCTATTTCCATACTTGACAGATTTTGGATCTTTGTATCCGATTGATGGTCCTTCCCATTTCCTCTTTTCCATTATTTTTCCTTCTTCTTGTCTGTTTTTATTTCTCTCGGTTACCTCTGCTGCATCGATAGTTAACGAGAATGTAGCTAGATTCATGGCAATTACAAATTCTCAGATCGATGGCTTCAATCCCCAAATGTATCTTTCCACTTTTCTTGACTCAGAGGAGATGTAATCTCTGCAAACCGTGAGTATTCTATAAATTTCTCTGTACATTCTCGAACAGTTCTAGTTCCTTGTTCTAATTTTAAGAAATCTTTTTCCATCTGCCTGATGGCAGCCTTTGGGCAAAACTGCTCCTTGAATCTGTTAACGAATTATGTCCATGTCATTTTTTGTAAGATGTTAGGCCTGGCCAAGGATTGTACTTCCCACCAAAATAATGCATTTGATTTCAAAACAGAAACTGCAAATCTGGCTTTGTCTGTTTCTGCACATCGGATGGTGTTGAACACAGATTCTATCTCTTTGATCCAACACATAGCTTTAATTGGATCTCTTTCTCCCGAGAAGGTTGGTGGTTTACAAGTCAAGATCATTTTGATATCCCCTTCTTTTATTATTGATAAATGGAACTGGTGAATTAATCTCAATTCTGCCAGTCTCAATTCTGGCAGGAATCCCCATAATGGAAGTCAAGGTTTCCCTTAGCTTTCCCATTTCTTCAGCCAACATGTCTCTAGTTACATATTCTGGTTGAGGCATCTGTTCTTGGTTCATATTCTCATAATTTGATTCCCCTTGGTCTGTATTGACATCTGCTTGACTAACTCTGGCTCTAGTCTGTCCTCTGCTTTGGCCTTTGCCTCTACCTCTGCCTCTGCCCTCAAATGTACCAACAGGGGCAAGAATAGGAGAATTCTCTTCTTCATTGGGATTGGGGCTGGTGATCCTTTCAGACCTTCTTGATCTACTAGTCATCTGTAGATATCAAAGTTAATAATCACATTTTCACATTCCCAAATATAATAAAGTATCCAAGTTCAGTTATGTACCTGTAGATTTAAAATTACATTGGCCAGATGTAATCCGAAAATACCCTACACACTGATATTTTAACTTATCATATTTATTCAAAAGGTGCTAACTATGTCTGGACCCTAATATGCAATAAAAGAGTTTAAGTCTAGGCATCATGCATGTGAATACCTAAATCTCTTAAATTCAGGCTCTGATACCAACTTCTGTAACGCCCCCAAAACTTACATTACATATAACACATATTTCATTCATAGAATACATGTTCAAGCCCACAAAGGTCCATAATACAAGAGTCTACAATGCCAAATACATAACTCGAAAATTCCAAAATACATGCTCTTGCAATCATAACATCTATTCTCCAAAACATATCCAAAGATGATCTTCATAAAGCTAAGCACATAAGGAAATAATTCACATTTTCCCTTTTCCCTTACTATCATTATAATTTGCATTTCCTGCAACACATATTTGAAAACACAAAATTGAGGGTTAGACTTAGAGGTCTAGTGAGATTCTCTTTTTCCATGTAGTTGCAGGGTGATAAGCACCAAAACATTTATTCAAATAAAATCATTTCACATCTTAACATATGAATTCATAATCTGTTTGGGTCCATCGGACCTCTGGTTCCATAAACAGACTTAGAAATTCTTTCGATAAACAAGAGGACCAGAGCTCCTCTAGTTCCTCTTACAAGAGCTTCTGGTCAAGCCAACCAGAGCTTCTTACTCGAGTAGAAATTCTCAAATAATTTATAGATCGACCTCATAGATATTAAAAATAGTTTTTCCATATTTAAAACATATTTTTGAAAAGAACTTTGTATGACCGGAGCTCTGGTTCTACTAGCCAGAGCTTCTGGCTCAAATCGCAAAACTCAACTAGAGCCTCTGGTTCAACCCGCAAAGGCCAACCAGAGCTTCTAGTTCAAAATGTAAGACCAACCAGAGCTTCTGGTCCAATCCGCATAGGCCAACTAGAGCCTCTAGTCCATCTTAATTGTAAGAAAACTTTCTAAGTATAAATCCCTTTTTGAAAACTCTTAAGAATATGATTTTGACACAGAAGCTCTTATCTATAGATACAGAGCCTCTGGTCCAACTTAATCATTTTAGCAAGGTTTTGCATAATTCTCATTTCAACTTCTAGAACCCTCTGGTTCCTATCAAGGAACAATCAAAGCCTCTTTGGTTTCTTTATATCCAAACACTTGATCTAAAATAATTTATTTTCAAAACCAATGGCCATAGGCCAAGTTTTCCCCTTCTCAATAACATCAATACTATTATTTCTAATAAGAAGAACATCTCTGAGTCCTCAAATCACAAAGAAGTAAGTACTCAAATCTATTGTAATCTTAAAAGACATAATAGCAAGAGCTATAATAACCACACACAATTTCCACCCTTATATCCAAAGGTACACCTCTCCTTGATATGTGATCCTTATAACCAAAGGTATACCTCTCCTTGATATGCTACCCTTATCCCATGGTACATCTCTCCTTGATATGCCACCCTTATTTCCTCATCAAAATCTATGGATTAGTTCCAAACGAAGACAGACCGAAGTCACAACCGTCTTGATGAAACATCCTCCATAGTTTTATCCACAAAATCTATAGATTAATCCCAAACGAAGAGAGACCGAAGTCACACCCGTCTTGATGAGATGTCCTCTATAGTTTTCAATAAATAAATAGTTTCCAAAAGTAGTTTTTATCATTAAGATCCTCAAACTCAAGAACACTCTGTTCTTTCATAAATTTCCATAAATCAACTCTCTTTTGATTTCTTTTAAAAATAGAGTACCACCTTTCCAAAAATGCTAATAACACAGTTACTGTTTTATCTAAAACAGTTTTAAACCTCTAGCCATCAACACTTCGTCTAAACTGTTACAAACAGTTTTTACCAGACTCTTTTCAAATCACTAATTCCCAAACCCAGTAGTTTATAAAGCCACAAATATAAAGGTTTTAGTTTATCAAAACTCACCTTAACAAGCACAGATTCTGTAGATTTTAAACACACAGCAGATCTTCAAATATTACAGAATCTTCAAATCACTTTTTGTGCAGTAATCTTTCTCAAGAACACTTCCACCGACACACACACTTTCTTTCTCTCAAAAGGTTCCTTTCTCCAAGTAAAGATGAGATAGGATCTTATCTTTTCCTTCTTTATATATATACTTCTAACAAAGGCGGTGATGGTTTTATTAAAATTAAACTCTTTGGGCGATGGAAAATATATTATAAAATTTCCTTTCTTAACTACAAAGATATCTTTTAAAATAATAAACTTCACACAAGACCATTTACTCGCACATGCACTTTCACATATTTCCATGTATGCATATTATCATATTAACGTATACATATTGTTTTCTCATAGTTATGCACAATATTATTTTCACATGCAACCCTGATTTATGCATTTCTAAATTAAACATGCATACTTCACGTAATTCACATATTAATCATGTATAAGTTATCTCAACCTAGGTTGTCTAAAACCCGGTTATAACAGCTCGCACGACGGGCTATTAGCTAACCAAAATACCCAACAAGCATTAGCTCTTCCTGAAAAGGAGGTGATCCAGCCGCATCTCCAAGTTTTTGGAATGTTCCAAATTCGTGTTTAAAAGTCAAGATTGAGGGCGGGTGTTAAAATATATCAAATGCTTCCAATCTTGACTGTCTTAACTAAGTTTCTTAACGATTATCCTTATTTTGTCAGGTTATTAACTGGCAAGGGTATAAAGTGTAGATTTTACAAGGTTGTGTTGTACGGAATAGATGGAGGACTGCGCCTCACTTGTTGGAAGAGTTAAGGGGTAGCGGAGCATGATGTATGTATTTCCAAGGATCGTTCTTGCCATTTTCTGGAAAATATATAAACGCGTTTATTGAAGTATCCGGCTCATAATCTTCAAGACTTAATTTTAGCTCTAAAATTTTCTCTCTAGATCTCTTCATCTTCTTCTTTTCTCTCTCTCATCTAGGTTAAGATACGGTTAATATTGTTCTTAGTTTAGATTTAGATTCATATTCTTGAAGCAGATTTTGTAGTTTGTATGTTGTATTCTTGTTGATTCGTATAATAAAATTGTTTTTCTTCAAATATTCTTAGTTTTAACAGAAACATGCACACATTGTTGCAAAAACACACATAGACACGGAGTACAAGGAAACGGGTGGGGTGGGAAATGGACATAGAGGCAAGGGGTGGTTACCAGACGGGAATGGGTTGGGGGTCACTAGAAATGGGAAGCGGTGGTTTTGAGGTCACGGTGAATCAAAGGGAAGGTGACAGTGGAGAGTTGGGAACGAAGGTGGCTCAGGGAGGCGGACTTGACGGAGATGGAAGGTGATAAGAGATGGGAGTTGAAGGAGATGAATGTCGACGGTGGTGGGAGGGCTGGGCGATTGGTTTATATGAAAAAAACTACAATTTTGGTCCTTAAGGTTTATAATAATATTAATTTCTTAAAGGAAAATAAAAAAAAAATTAGATAAACAGACTTAAAATCCTCTGGTTTAACGAACAATTTTAACAGAGTTACGACCCGGGACCCTTTTCAAAGCAAAAGGCAAAGCATGGGGACGATAATTGTACTATTGAAGTCTAGGGACGACCTTCGTAGTTAAGTGTGAACTATAGGAACTAAAATTGTAATTTGCTCATTTTTAAGAGTAAACTTCAATTTTGATCCATGAGGTTTAATGATTTCTTTGAGAGTGAGGCCTATACTTTAAGAAGTCAAGATGACGTCCCTTTGGTTTGGATTTTACTTTGAAAATGAGACGTGGTCACTAATGCCATTAAAAACGTCCGCTAGAGCGAGGGTGAAATCGTCCAACCATGTTTTCCCACTCTTTTTGTAATTCTTTTTTGTTTTTCTTTATTTTGTTAAAATACCATCAAATTGTAGGGACCAACTACGGAATTAACTCTATATATACTTGGGATCATGTGAGACCATGATATGAGAACGTGAGACCACCATTTTATACTTGAAACTTCATAGCAAAAGACCGTGAAAGTATTTTTCACATTGTTTTTGCTATGAAGGTTCAAATTATTTTTATCTTCACAGCATTTTGGTAGAAGGTTTAAGTGTAGAAATGTGGTCTTACGGGTCTCACAAAAAAAAGTTGGTCTCACTTGAACCCAACCCTATATATAATATAGACACACAAGTACCAAATCACAAGGACCACCAACGTAGCAAAAAAAACACAGGGACGAATCCCCCCCAATTCTGATCAACACACAAGCAACTCCGACGAAGGACCCAACTCCGACAAAGCCCCCAACTCCGATGATCTTTCCCTCTCCGCTCCTCTCTCCTTTTCTTTACTCTCCCGAACCATGACAAATCAATCAATTCCTATACCAACCGTACCAATTCAGTTGGTACTAATTCAATTGGTGCCAACCTAATTGGTTGGTTATATCGTACCAACTATCTAAACTTGATTGGTACGTGGAATTAGAAATCGTGTACCACGGTAATACCATACAATACTAACTTATTTTTTAAATAATTTATTAATAAAGTTTGGCATACTACAACATATTTTGATTTTAAATGTTCTTATTTTCAGTTTTGCTAAATTATGATATGGATGGATAGATAGAACTTGATTGAATTTATTCGCCCAACCCTAACAACCTTATTAACTCGTTTACAACTTCACGGTCCATTGTCGCTTCTCAATGGTCGTTTGTATTAGAATATTGAAAAATAGTTATATTACATGAAATTTTTTTGAATGCTTATATATGTAGTGATAAGTGGTACAACACATATCAACATGTTATTTGGATACTCGATGGTTTTAGTGCATCTAAATATAGTTTGTAAAGATGTTAATATAAATAAATTTGTAACTTCAACTTTTAGTAATGCATCTAAATATAGATTACAAAAATGGTGATATAAATAAATTTGTAACTTCATCTATTAGCTAGTTGGTACAAAACTGTATCAACTGAAAAAAGTTGGTACCAAATATAGTTAGTTGGTACATGGTATACAATTTTGCGTACTAATTATAATTGGAAAAAAAAACATGATACCATATCATGTTCACCCCTAATTTTTGCCAAAAGAAAATACACAAAGCAAATTAAAGCTGGATTGTGAGACTTTCTGAGACAATAAAAATAGAGATGACACAAGATTTGGTGACACAAAAACCCACATCCACCACGGACGATTGAACATATCGAAGACTATGGACGTCAATAATAGACGCCGTCCTTTATCGATGATGTGGCGACGTATGTTCATATGGAACAGCTAAATGTGAATCTCAACTAGGCTAATCTTGGAGCAATTAAGCAAATGAATCATTCAGAGCCCCTTTGAGTTGATTTCATCCTATTTTTTATATATGTGCTTGAGATGACTGTTTCATAACTCTATCTCGGTCAACGGTTATGATTCGTGTAATGTTCAGAGAATCCATTTTTATTAATCTATATTATATATATTATTTAATAAAAAATTCTTAAAAACCAATTTTTATGTATGAAGTATTGTTTATTGATGTATATTACTTATAATTCAATATTACAAGTAAATTGTGCGTAAATACAACTTACTAAAGTTTTATATTTAAATTCGTGTAACTAACTGTAGATAAACATAATCAAATAGAGGATAAACATCTAATTTTAAATATAAAAAATCTAAAATATAATTAGAATAATCATTGAATTCTAACAAAATATTTAATTATTATCTTTATAAAAAACATTATATTATTAAACCAAAAATAAGAAAATGAATTAAAGAACTATATAAAAAATGAGAAATTTTAAATAATTAGTTTAGTACTAATATCAACATTTTTTTTCAAATTTTTATGATATTTTCATATTTATATTTCATTCAATAATAAAAACATTATTGTTTTCTCAAAACCACATAAAACCGTATTATGAAATCGATTGAACAATACATAAAAGCAAGAAATGACACATAAGTATATAGCTTTGTTTCCAGTTTTACAACCCTTTATCTACAACATCTAATCTAAGAACTCTAATAGCAGTTTACCAAAATGGTATCATATGCAACAATTTACCCGTCAAGCGCTAATCATGGTAAGAGTCGTCGTCATCACTTACCAAACAAGACTCTTGGTCCTTGCTTTAGCACTTACCGAGTAAAATTTTTTGTCTTTGTCATGTTCATCTTGTAAGGTAATGTGACTTGATAAACACTTACTTCGATAATCATTTGGTAAACAGCCCCTAAGTTGCCTTCGGATCTTATGAGATATGCATGCAAATAGATTCATCAAGAGTGTTATATTTTATGTACTTGGCTCAATGAAGTTGGCAAATTATTCTTTACAAACTCATTTATTTCTAACCCAAAAATTTCCCATGCACATTATTGTTTCCAAAGATAAATATCAAATATTGTACAACAAACAAGTATATATACATACATATATATATATATATATATATATATATATATCCAAAGATAAATATCAAATATTGTACAACAAACAAGTATATATACATACATATACATATATATACATACATCTACATATATATACATATAGATATATTTGGCAATACATTGTACACTAGAAAAACAACTTCAACTACCTATATATGAGATGTGTATGTACCAAAGTGCAGAAAGGTTATACAAGTCCCTTTAGCCTCCAATCAATGGGGATCTGATTTCCTCTACTAGAAAAAGTAGAGAAACAACAACTAAAATGTATACATTTTCCTCTTTGAAAAGGGTATGGTATGGACACTTTTTCTTTTCTCTAATCTCTATTCATCTTCTATGAAAAGTTTGAGTATGAAATCACGAAATCGTTTAGAATATTGTCGTGGATCAACAGCTGATATTAGGGTAGGGTCGTAATGGATGGACTTGTACGCATGCTCGAGTTTCTTTGTGATGTCATAGTCTTGAAGTATGTCTATGATCCCAAAAAACATGACCACATCATAGCATTCCCCAGTTGGTTCGCCTAGCAGTTCCGTCTCTATCGCCCTCTCCATCCGTTCCACTCGTGCTGGCATGTTGATTCCCAGCCTCAGATTTGCCAACCTGCAGTTATACAAATGCAAACTCAATCCAAATTAATATGCCAAAAACATGGATCTTCCTTAATTTGTATTACAGAAGCAACTTCTTACCCAGTGGGATCAGAAAGAAGTTTGTCCATACGGGATCCAGAATTTGAGTTGTCCATGGTGACATGGTCTGCAAATTGGATTCAAAGATACATAATACTGAATCAATGTCGGTTTTATGTGCGATGATTACAGAAAACGATCGATGCAAATGCATGAATATTGTTCATATGTTATTGGAATTTGATAGATTATATAGAGATGGTAAGATGACAATGAAAAGAAGCAGAAGAGTCATAGACAAATTTGTTACTATGATTGTGATAGTAGGTGTTGCACGAGCTTTGCCATAGAAAATAAAGAATCTACACAACCCCTCTTAAAAACTAAAAAAAGCCCTACGGACACGAACGGGAAGGATGAACACGAGCTAATTCCTCTCAGCCCTTCCCGTGGGTTAATTTCTCAACGAATAAGTAATTCTAGGAATGAAATCCTTATATAATTCGAAAAGCAAAGCACAAATCCAAGGCAATACAATATGAAAAATCAGAAATTTTCATATTTCTAATATTAAACAAAAGGATTCGCAAATAAAAATGCTAATGCTACAACTAGGCCATAAATTGTCCTCTAGGGCTTGTCTCTGGTTTTGTCTTCATCCCGTCTTCAATTTGGGCAATCTTTTAAGGTCCGATTTGAGGCTCTCCATATCGGTTGTGGAAAATTGGAATGCTTCTTAGAAGATTGGAGGTTGGATTGGATCTTCAATAATGGAAGCTCGGGCTTTGCTTGGTTTCAACTAAAATCTAGCAAATGTGCGTTCTAATTGCTTTGAAAAGACTATATACATGTCAAAACGTCCTTAATGATTATTTAGATGAATTCCATTTGTTTTACAAATCCATGTTGGTTGGTTGTCATGGTTATACATTTGGTTTCATAAATCATTGAGATGCTTATTCTGATTTTACCAATTACTTTGAGACACATATTATAAGAGTTTACTCTTATGAGAATTTATTGCATCAAACGAGACTTTATTGGATATAATTATATTTTGGGTCATGAAATTGCACACACTTTTTGGTAAAAGCATTTGTGGACTTAATGTGACTTTTATTGAATTAATCAAACAAATTAAGTCGAAGAGATGTTGATTTGGATTTGAATCAAATGTTTGGTTTGGGATCTTGAGCAACTTATGATTTAGTATTTTGGGGTACTTGAGGCCTTTTTCGACTATAATTGCATAAATATTTAAGAAATGCATTCTAGTGAAATTGTAGGTCATTTGAAATACAAACCACGTGAGTTTGAAAGAAATGAGAGTTCATGGACCTAATCATATTTATGGGTCATGGTTTGCATAAATGTCTGGAAAAAGTGCCTTTTGGTTTATGCCGGTTTTCATGAGATAATCCCGTGAGTTGCGGATTTTGAGGAACTAAACCATGCTCAATGGATAAAAGTGTTCAATGTGGATGTTTGAATGTGAATTGCATTTATTGTAGATTTAACTTGTAGTTACATTAGTTTGGGTGTGTTTGATCATTTAAATTTGGAGTATTGTAATGCATTGGATCCATAGGTATAAGAGTATGCCATTGTGAAGTTAAGTGTGGAGTTTTGATGTCTTCACTTAATTCTAGAGAGTGTCACCAAGTCAATGTTTGGAGCTTGCATTGGTACTCGATTGAGTCGTCTGCAGAGCTTGTGTCTTGTAGTGGTACTCGGTAAAGTCGTGTACATAGACCATTGACTTTTGTGTTAAAACTCTTCTAGGGTGTGATTACGCACCAAGATCATTTTTGGGGCTTGCGGTTAAACTCGAAAGAATCATATACGGGGATCTATGATCGGAGGTGAAACTCGATAACATCGATAAGTAGCTTAGTTTTGTGTTCCCACCACCAATGACTTCGTGTAAAGTGGATTTATAAAACAAACTTGAACGAAAAAGGAGATGTTGAAAAACATAACGTTGATTAGTTGTAGATTACTATGAAGTGTTTTGCACTGTATATACATCTTGAAGCTATACGATTGTTTCAGTATTGGTGGCACAAAATGGATGCTACTATGAAATGGGTGTGAATAAACATTCTTAAATGGTGTATAAAAAAATAAGCGTATACTAATCAACATCTATGCTATATAAAAAAGGGGTGAAGAATATAAGGTATATGTTCGTTTGAAGAAGGCTTTATACGGGTTAAAAAAGCACCTCGGACTTGGTATAGTCTTCGATACTTACTTTTTGAATGATGGTTTCAAAAGGTTTCTATATGAGCATACTTTTCTATATCTTGTGTATAAATATATGTTTCTATATGAGCATACTTTTCTATATCTTGTGTATAAATATTTGTATCTAAGGGCCTGCTTGCTAGAAAAGTAACAAGCTTAATAGGACAAAGCTTATTTGGTGAGTTATACATGACTATGACTGTTGGTAATGGCTTAATGCTATATAAAATGGCTTATTCAGTAAGCTTTTAGGACGAAGCATTATGTAAAAAACAAGTGTTTTTCCAAACCTGCCTCTTCTAATTAAAAAAACACACTTCTTCCATCTATAAAAAACCCCTTCCAAACAAAAATCTTTCCAGTCTATACACATAGATTTATCCACACAAATGGTTTATTCATATAGCACTTTATGAAAAACCAACCAAACAGCCTCCAGAAACGCAATCCATAAAATCTTCCATTCCATGGTATTTGTCGTCTAAATTTTCCATCAAGAAAGTTTGTGTAGTGCAAGTCTCAAGACAACAAACATATATCATAGATCCTTGATCATTAAGCTCTCTCCCTCTCTCTCTCTCTCTCTCACACACTTTATATATATACACATATATACACTCTCTCTCTCTCTATATATATATATATATATGTATGTATGTATATGATATGAATATATGTATATGATATGAATATATGCATACAAGAGATTTAGAAGAAAGGGAAAAGAGTGATTACCAACAGGTGTCTGTGAGGCGGAGGGTATTAAGCTTGATGGTTCTCTGAAGTGAAGCCCAACCAAGAGGCTATAATCCATTATTCTTTCTTGTTCGAGGAAATCACAATCCCTATCGATTTGCCTGTACATTTAACCACAATTTACATGAATAAAATGTTTCCAAATAGTTCGGTTCTTTTAGAACACTCAACCGTCCTTCGGAGTGCTAATAGGGTACTTAACGAGACTATATATATATATATATATATATATATATATATATATATAGCTATACGACCAAAAACAAGTTACAGTAAGTTTAGGGCGAAGTTAGACTACTTAACAAGTTCTATCTACGAAGTTGGGTAACCCAATATTAATTAACCATTTTTATAATAGGCCACTTTTGAAGAGTGGTCTGTTAAGATGACATTTTTAAAAAACGTCATGTGAACAGACTAATATGATGATTTACTTTTTCACAACTAGCCCCAACTTCTTCGTAACAACTTAGGACAAATATTTTCGGTCTTATAAACTTAAAGCCTCATCAAGTATTCTATTAAGACGTGTGTTCGTCCTAAAAGCCCCATTTTATTCTAGTGTCTAAACCTTAATTTGTATATAGAGTGTAAACAGTGGTTCAACATATCATATATAGATTTACCGACTAAATTCTTCGATCCATGTCTTTTGGAGTCGGAAGAAGAACTTGAGATCAAGATCTTTAAGTATAGTGGTTGCCTCGATTTCTGACTCGGGCTTATCTGTAAGGCGACCAAGGGAAGATCCTTTCAAGTCGAAGCGTCTATGAATGATGTAATTTGAGCAGAAAAGATTCCCCATAATAATGAAGCGTACCTAAATCACCAACTCTACCTATGAAGGCTCACTATAAACAAGAAGAAAATTCGTTTCTCCTCAATTTTTCATGTCTTCTTCATGTTCCACCAATACACATCATTTATTTATTTATTTATTATCATATATTACTTTCACTACTAGAAAATAAGCTATCAGCAAGGGAACGCCCAAAAATCAGCCGTTATGCTGCTGAAAGTTCTCTCGTTGATCCGTCGCTGAAAGTTCCCTCGATGATTCATCGCTGAAAGTTCCCTTGCTGATCCGTCACTGAAAGTAACTCTCGCAAATCCGTTACTGATTTCCGTCGCTGATAGTATTACCTACGAGTTTTTGTCCGACGGATCAACGACGGAAGACCTTTTTAGCGACGGATTTGCGAGGGATTTTTCCTTCGCTGATACTCATATTTTTGTAATGATTATCAGGCAAGCTTGATGATGTGTTAGCATATGCATAGATATGCATATGCTTATGCTTTGGTGGAACAACATGAAATTTTGGGACACTGGATTTTTATTTGTAACAAAGTGATTAGTACATTTTGAATCATACCTTCCTTTGGGCAGGACCATTTAACCTCACACAATGTAGTCCATAAAACTTTGTTAATAAAGTGTTCTCGTAGAGCCGAAAATGATTGAAGTACGCCGAAAGCATCCTTAGAATGACCTAATTAAAAGTAATGATCGACATCTATTCATTAATCCATACAGTATAATTAATAAAAAGACGTCTAAAAAGTATAAACGTCCTAATAGACTACTTTATACAACTTAAGTTTATAGAACAAAACTATATAAAACGGATTATCTATAAGTATTACAATATGTTTATACGATACTTTTGGATGTTTTAGTACAGGTTAAAACGCCAAAAAACATCATATTAACCTATTGTAACACTTTTAGATATGACGTTTTTTGGTTTGTATCTATAAACTTTAAGTCCTATAAACCATTTTATTAAGACGTTTATACATTGGTGTTATAATTTGAACAACGATCTCACTTTGACTTCGGTCTTTTTGATGGTTTTGATCATGTAACGATCATCGTAAGTAAGATAAAAGAAGCTTCCACTCTTCCCTGGGGATGAGAGTTCTCGAAGCGCATCATTCCCACATATTGATAGCATATATTCAGCTGCATCTACCTTAAACAACATCCTTAATGTCCTACACAACATCAATCATATATATGTTTATGGGCTTTGTTTCAAAGATGTTGAATGATTTGATACAAAATTATCAATCATATATATATATATATATATGTATGTATGTGTGTGTGTGTGTGTTTATGGGGTTGTTTGAAAAATGTTGAATGATTTGATACAAAATTATCAAGGGTTCAGAATAATTAAGAGACTTTGTATGATTTATTATATATTGAAAAATAATTGTTTAGCAAGAGTTTTGAATGAACAATCTGAATGACACAAAATTACCATGTTTAACCATCTGTATGTTTTATTATCCAATTATATATGATTGTTAACAAAAACTAGATGATAAAATAGATTATGTGTTTGGCAAATTAAGCTGATAAGCTTGCTATTGGCTAAGAAGCTGGATGTTAATCGAGAATGAAACTAGATAGGTTTGATAAAAAAAAAAAAAAACTAGTTAATAAGCTAGATGATAATGTAAATTACCTAAAATGACTGAGTGACTACAACAAAATCAGCTTTATAGTACACTTATAGTGTTTAAGAGTCTATATAGAGTTTTATATAAAACTTAAATTTATAGAACCAAAGAACAATGTCGTATTTAAAAGTGTTAAAATAAGTTTATAGAATATTATTGGGCTTCATAACAAATCTTTTATGACATTTTTAAAATAGAGTGTCGCATTAGCTATTTATATACACTTGTGAAAACTGTCCTATAAAAACCCATATATCCTTTTACATAACACTTGTTTTTACATGACACTTTTTCAAATAGTATATCATAATATGACACTTTGTTTTAAAAATATTATAAAATACTTGTTACGACGTCCAAAAGCGTTCTATAAACATATTACAACACTTTTAGATGACACTTTACTTTTTGGGTCATTTATGTAAAATAAGAGCATAATATTGAATTTTAAAAAAAAAGCTGTCTCATGATGCATGGCTTATTGAAATGATACTTGAAGGATAGAATAAGTTATATAAATTAGCTTATATCTTATCAAACAAACCAACAAAGTTTTTCAATAAGCTAGTTGATAGTTTGAGGTTCTTCACTCATATATACCAAGCAATGCATTATGCATGTGTTAATTACCTGAAAACCAGTGGGCAGTAATCCTTCCATCTGAATTCACAAGATTGGTGGGGAGGGGTGTGTTTAGATCCCTCAGGTGGGAATCTTGTCCATACTTTCTCCTTCGGATTGAAAGCTGATGGCTTTAAGTCTAATGAGGGCATTGGGCCTGGTCTTCCAACTGAATGCCTGCACATGCAACATGCAACATACAACTACTGTAAGAATATATATATATATATATATATATATATACATACAACCTACTCCATCCTATTAAATAAGCTCTTTGAAAACAGAAGAAAAGGTTCTACTGTAGTCAACAAACTTCTATCTGAAACGCCATTTGAAGAGCTTTTCGAAGTTGGTCCAACGTGTTTGTATCGAAGCTAGTTCCTGTACTAAAAACTTGTAAAATGCTCGTAAACGTTATAACCTCGTTGCAACACTTTTAGACAAGATTTTTTTTTTGTTCTATAAAATTAAGTCCTAAAAGTATTCTATTAGAACGCTTACACATTTTAAATGTCCTGTAAACCTAATTTTGTTGTAGTGAGAAGACACTTTCTTCTCTGTTGTAGACATGGGTGCGTGAGTTAATTTGGCCTTTGAAAAAAACAAGCATGAAAGGCCGGAAACGAAAACTGAACATAAAGCTGAAAACTTGAAAGCATACCTGATCCCTAGCTGCAAATTGAGCATAAGTTCATAGTTCTTATGCCCTTTTGAGATGATATCTCCTTGTTTCTTCACCACTTTCGGGATCTGAATCGAACTTGCTTCAAATGGCGAATTACCAGGCGATGATAACACAGATGCATCATCACTTGCCTTCGAACTCCTTCTAGAATCATCCAACGTTCGCGTTTTATTCAACTTCTCATGATCCGATCTACAATCAACAGACATCCTTCGACTAGGTTTCGGTGTGGAATGATCACTACTCCCCTTTGATGATCTCCAGGCCACTAGTTTCTTATTTGAAGGCAAGATTGCAAACTTCTCCAATGGACAAATTCTACAATCTTTAAGATCAATTTCATAGAGTTGTTGTGGACACCATTCTAAATGTTCATCCACAGCATCAACAGAAGAACAATAAGTGACATTTAGTTCTGAAGGATCATTACTCCAATTACCAATATAAAAACTCCCATCTGCCCATTGGAATGCACCTTTCCCTTTTGGTATACCATCTTCCCAAATCCCTTCAAATATGTTCCCATTCTTCCAAACTAGCTTTCCATTCCCACACATGATTCCATTCCTCCATTCTCCAGAATAGCAATTCCCATCTTTCCATTGATACTTACCTTCTCCTTCTGGAAACCCTCTACACCATTCTCCATCATACACATCCCCATTTGTGTATTCTTTAACTCCATATCCATGTCTCAAGTTCATAACCCAAAACCCTTTATAAGTATCCCCATTTGGACCTGTGTATATGCCTTCACCATCCATGTATCCACTTTTGAATTCCCCTTGATAACTGGCTCCTGATGGCCAACTGAAGGTGCCTTTCCCCATGGTTTGCCCGCGATACCAATCGCCAACGTACATGCACCCATCCGTCCACCAATACTTACCGAAACCATGAGGGAAGTTTTCTAACCAGTATCCTGTGTAATAATCGCCATTCGAGATATAACGTTCGGCTTGATAGACCTCACCGGATGCATGAGCCTCATGGTCTTCTTCGACTTCTTCTTCAACATTAGCAACGTGGGCTGAACCGAAGATGTTGCTGGCTTGTCGTTTTGCGACAGCATGCGTTTTTCTTACCGTTGCTTCCCATGCCTTCATGATCACGTCTAGATGGAAAGATGATCATGAATTTATGTGTTTTTTCTTGAATTTTTTGGCTCTATATATATTTGGAACTTTATGAATCAAAACGTGATTGTATTAATCCTTGTTGAATTTGATTATTGTTTCCCTAGACCATGAAATTATATGTGCCTGGTCCCTTAAACCATCCACGATGATCAACATTCTGATGAGGAAGAGACTCGATGGATATGGGTTTCCGCCATTAAAACCACCTGCAAGTCGGAAATGGCCTCTCTCTCTCTCGATCTCTTTCTCTCTCCTTTTTTGTGTTTTCTTTCGTTCTTTTGGTTGTTCTCTCTCTTCCTTGGACCAATCCTTCCTATGTTTCTGCTAAGCAAATCAAACCTTAATTAAGGCAAATTCCTGTTTTTGTGTTGAATTTTGTGTGTATAATTACAAATGTTGGCTATTGCGGCTAGATTTTAGAAAAAAGAAAATAAGGAAATAATAAAAATGAGGAAGTGATCAAGAAATCTTGAATGATTTTGAGATGTTGACGGTACACGTGGAGGGATGAGCAGAAATGTCAATGATTGCATTTGTTTAATGCATGGACATCATTTGAATGAAACAATTAATTTGAGAATTAATACTTCTTGAATTGAATCAACTCTTTCTAGAAAGAAAACATCTTTTAGTTACAAACATCTCTATCTACTCTAAGGTGATTAAATATTTAATTGCATCTTATCGGGTGATTAAGAAACTCTTATCCCGTCAAAGATTATGGTCTTTACCAACAATCTCACGGCTGAAATTTTTAATTGCTCTTACCCCATTAGTAGCTTACCGGATAATATGGTATTTTGATGATCGAGATTCAAGGATCCCAGTAGCTATAGAGTGAGTCAAAAAACATMCTCTCAATTGATGTCTTTGGAGACGGATTCCGTGTTAGGGAGGTTGGAACCGTTGGTAATCAACTTTTTGCTTAAATATCAACTTCAACTCACAACTTGGTTTATCCTTGGATGTAAGTACACTACAAAAAAATGGGTTTATAGGACACTCCCAAATTCTAAATGTCCTAATAGACCTCTTGACAGGACTTAGTTTATATGACCAAAAAAATAAAGTGTTTTATCTAAAGGCGTTGTAATAAGTTTATATAACTTTTTTTTGTAATAAATTTTTAAGACACTTTTAATATAAAGCGTTCACCATTAGCAACTTTATAGAACACTATTTGAAAAATTGTCCTATAAAAACAAATGTCCTATAAAAAATTGAGTTTATAGCACACTTTCTCAAAAGTGTCATATAAAGTTGTTAATGCGACTTTTTGTATTAAAAATGTTCTCAAAAACTTATTAAGACGTCCAAAAGCGTCATATAAACTTATTACAATACCTTTAAATATGACGCTTTATATTTTGGTCCTATAAACTTTAAGTCCTGAAAAGCGGTCTATTAGGACGCTTAAAGATTGGAGGTATAAACCCAATTTTATTGGAGTGGTAATTGTTATTCAATATCATCAACATTCTCACTGTGTTCGGGGCCGTAACTTTTGGGTTATAAAGAAGAGGAATGAGTGGTCATGGCTCCTGAGGAGTCTTTTAGACTTAAGACCTCATTGCCGACGTTTCTTTATCTATGATGTGGGTAATGGCTTATCAACACATGCTTGGGAAGATACTTGGAGTGCATTGGGACCTCTTATCCATTCTTTGTCTTATAGATTTATCAATGGGCAGGGTTTCCACAATAATTCTACGGTTTATGATGTTATGCACAGGTTTGGTTCAAATTGGCCGGAGGATTGGATTCAACGTTATCCTCAACTGCAAAATGTCCTTATTCCTTCTTCCAATCAAGTGGAGGATAAAGTTCGATGGATTGATAATAAAGGTGTTCGGGGWGATTTTCAGGTAAAAGTGGCTTGGAAGACCATACAGGAGGTACATCCGGTTGTACATTGGACTAAAATGGTTTGGAACAAAGCTTTCATTCCAAAACATGCTCTTTGTGTGTGGATGGCTTGCCAGAAGAAATTGCCAACTCAGGATCGTATCAGTCAGTGGAAGCATGAACCACCGGATTTAAAGTGTGTGTTCTGTAAMTTAGTKATTGAAACRCACAATCACTTATTTTTTGAATGCTCTTATTCTAGCAGTATTTGGGAAGGCATTAAAAAGGAGGTGGGTTTAACATCTTATCCGAACAATTGGGAAGTTATTCTT
>NC_037536.1:3762097-3782424 GCF_001531365.2 Cynara cardunculus var. scolymus | reverse complement strand
TTTTTTGGCTTCTTATGACTTGGTTTGTGAGTCATAGCTGCCGTAGTTTCTCTTGCTGACTGCCTTTGTTTTGGTAACGCTTTTATTGTCTTTATAAAATTGCCTGGGGATTACCTTTCCCCTTTCAGTATACCAAAAGGGCACCAACAACCTTACAAATTAATATTGGAATACTAAATCTTTGGTTGAGTGTAGTTTGTTATTTAGTTTGATTTTGTTAGTTCTTGTTTATTCATTGCTTAAGAACATGTTTGTATACTTCATTCAGAAGGGTTTCAATATCACTGATGGAAAGTTCCTTTGAGAATCTACGGGTCAACTTTTTATGGGTAAATCTTTCACCAACGATGGTCGAAGGATATCTCTTACGAATTGTTGAAGGACGCTTTCACCGATGGATTACCAACAACTCAATGTCACCGAAGGATTTGCGATAAACATTTTCCAGTGACGGATTGCCAAAAGGACACATTACTGACATATATTTCTAAGGGTCAATATTAATACTAAGACGCCTGGAATGCCTAATTAAGTGTGGTAATAGAATAGCTTATAGAACTTAAGGTTAAAGGTCCAACCTATAAAATTTTATATCTAAAAGTGTTACAATAGTTTTATATGACACTTTTGGATGTTTTAACAAAAATAAATTACGACGTTTTTAAAATAATAAATGTCATACTAAGGACATTTTTGAGAAATGTCCTATAAACCCATCTAAATATAGGACATGACATTTTTTCAAATAGTGTCGTTTAAAATAGTTAATACGACAATATATAATTTAAAAGGTTCTAAAAAACTTGTTGAAACACCTAAAAACATCATATAAACCCTATTGTAACACTTTTAGAAGGATGTGTTTTGGTTTGTTCTATAAACTTATGAAGTATTTTATTAGGTAGGACGCCTAGGCCATTTAATTTCAGAAGTCCTAAAAAGTCAATTTTGTGGTAGTGGGTGGTTTTCACCCGTGGATTGTTGATAGCCTATTAACTATTGTCGAAGGCATAGTATCTATCTATTAGTGATTTGTGGATATGCCTAATGTGTACATAATAAAATATGCTGAATATATAAAATCAATTCATATTCTATCTGAACAAGTAATTAGCTTGGAGGGGGAATGGCCTACTACATCTCCCAGTGCTCTTCACTATCCGTCTCCAACGTAACTCATTCGCACGTGTTGACTGCTCGGCCTCCTACCCTGCGTGCGCACGCTCTCTCCTGTATGTGTTGGTCTGCTTCTATTCTATCTTTTGCGGTTGTTCTCGTAATTCAAGTACTCACAGGTATCGAACATTTGGTACGCATGATCAGTAATCAATCATCCTCAGGTAATGAAAAGTAATTAATGATATTATTATAAAAGAAACAAACAACAACATACAATCTCCCAATGCTGTAATGGGCTTACTAGTCATAATATAAACGGACTCCTGAGTCGAGTCGAGTCGAGTCAGCCCAGGGTCAAGTAGGTATAATCTATACTATATTATTAAGTATGCTAAATGGTTATTGTTGAATTTTAAGAGGTACAATCTATTAATTATACAAGTTTTTGAAGCCTCACCCCTATCATCCCTTCCTTTCCAACTTCCCACCCCCAATTCTCTTCTCTCCACGTCCCATCCTAATTTTTGTCCCTCTCGATTTCAAGTGAAATCCATATGATCGAAAACTTGCTCTCCTCAACTTTCTCTTTCTCTCCCCCTTCTTATTCACCGACTTTCTTATGTTTCATTTAAGTTCAAGACGGAAATCGCACAATTAAAGCAAGCATACGAAAGAAAAATGGGGTTTTTGTTAACGTTTATAAGGATTCTTTAGCTTTTGTTTAGTTATTTCCCATAGACGTGGTAACTCTAAATTTTAGAGTTATTTTAACTTTCTTTTTGGCTTCCTAAACCTTCATTTTTGGTCTAATTAATACTTTGTTCTCAGCAGAAATTATGCATTTATATAGAGCTATGAATCGATTTAATTTATGTTGAAAAGTCAAGATTTCATCTAGAGTGGGATTTGTCGAAATTTAGCAGATTGAGTTTGGAGACTGGATTGGATTTAGAAGACTTCATGTATTGCTTTCTGTAATTGGTGAAAAGTGAGCATCATGGCTCATGGCTAAAAATGAATATTTAATGAAAAGTCTCACCTGACGGAAAAGTGATATATATCACCCTCTAGCTTTTGTCATTATCCCACTCCACACCACTCCACTCCATTTTCTGCCTCTTGGATAGAAGGGGAGTGCTATAAAGCCTTCACATTTATCATCGTCATTCATATATCTTTTATCCATCTTATTTACCTACAAATTAATCTTAGAGCTTTAGTTTTTAAATTTTCGGTAGTGAATTCTGTAACATTCCAGTAACTTTTATTTTCAGTGCCTTCCATTTCTAGTTTATTGAAAATTGTTTTGTATGTTTTCTTGCAAAAGTTTTATTTTTGTTTGTTGTTCCGATCCTTCTTAAGTATGAACTAAATATCTTTTGAGATGTACAAGTGAAAAGTGCCCGTAGTAGTCTTTTATGTTGAAACTTTATCATTTTGGTCACCTCAATTTTGTTTGATGCCGACAAGTTGATCTCCTGAAAATGTCTAAAGTATAGTTCTAGATCTAGAGATGGGTAGAACGTAATGACACGAGCTTGGGTGACGCTAGGGAGTTCGAGAGAATTCTTACAGAGCAGGGTTTGCATAGTGAGAAACTCCATTTACATGGAGTAGAGACAGATAACTAGTGCATTAAAAACACTTAGAGCATTTGCCTCTACACATTCCATAGAAACTTGAGAGGGTTCAGAGGGGTCGTTACTAAAAAGAAAGTTAGGCATATGAGATTTTAACTAACAAGTGCGAGTATTAGTTGTGACAAGACCTCTCGAAAGAGAGTGCCCACTTCACACAATACAATGACCAGTCTTCTGGATCAGGTATTTAATGTAAAATTTGGAGAAAATCATAACTACATCTCATTACTTTATTATAAGACTTTGTTAAAATTATTTTACCAAACCAACCAACTTATTTGCTTCCTCTATAATTGAACTTGTAAAAGGAAGTTTATAAGAAGATATTGTCTTGATTGTCCAGTCCTTGAGGATTACGACCGGTTCTTACCAACATTATTACTTTTGTAACAATCATAGTAACCAATGTACACTTGCGCTGCCCAATGTGGACTGTTTGTTAAACCCACTGCGATTACTCATATTTTGCACGTACCAAGATGTATTTAGTATTTGCTAGAAGTGTACTCGCGCAATGCAGCGAGATATATCTCGATTTCATTGTTTCATTTTTTTTTTTTTTTTTTGGTCTCTGTCGATTTTATAATACGAATTTATGTGGTTTTGAGCAAGCAATAATGTTTTTCTTAATAAAATATAATTTTAAAGATATCATAAAAATTATATATATATATATATATATATATATATGAAAGTTCTCATTTTTTGTGTAATTTTTTTGATTCAATTTTTTTATTATAATTTAATTTAGATGTAATGGCGAAGTAATTTATTTTTGATTTAATAATATAATTTTATGAAGATAATAACTAAGTATTATTTCTATTAGAACTCAATAATTATCAAACTTTTATTTTAGATTTTATATTTAAAATAAGAGTTTTATCTTGTATTTGATTATATTTATCTACAGTTAGTTACACGAATTCAAACGTGGAAGTTGTACTTACGCACAATTTACTTGTAATTTTGAATTTTAAGTAATATGCATCAATAAGCAGTACTTCATGTATGAAAGATGGCTTTTAAGAATTTTTCTCAAATGCTTTATAATATAGTATAGATTTTGGTTTGGTCAAATTTTGTATTCATCACATGCAAAGAACTCTTTGGATTTTGTATTCACAGCCGGCTCTATTAATTTGTTTTAATTTTTATTTAGTTGATTTGATTGTAGTACCTATTTCTTTGATCTATGATGATGGGTGTAATTCAAGATTCTAGTGGTGCATTATAATGTATGTTGTAATTACTTATTACTTTTTCGGGTTTATGGACGTACGGTAGTTGCTCGTATTAAAGTGATGGATATGTTTGATGTCAGACTATTATGTTTATATTTCTTTTTGTTTCTTAGCACTGTAGAGAAACTTCTCTTTTACACTATAAAAAACATAAGAAAAATAATGCATAAACGTAAGTAGTAGAGAATATCATACCAACATCGATCACATCGTTGTTTAGAGTGGTTCACTAGCTTAGCTTGGCTAAGGTGTTTTTTATGGTAGAACACAAACCTTCATACAAATGATTGTAGTCTTCTCTTGTTTTTGCTAGAGGAGAGGACAGTGTGGATCACTCACAAGATGTTGGATATTTAGTAGTAATCACTCTTGGCTAATCAGTAAAATACTTGGATGACCCAAAGAATGTTTAGGAGCTTTGAATGCATGTTGTTTTTGCTCAACAACCAAAGTTATTTTGCTTTGAATGCTCCAAGACTTGTTTATAAAGATTGGGGATAAAACTCTATCTTTATACAAATTAAATATTTCATGTGGATGTCCGCATTATGCATCAATCTGCAATTACCTCTGCTGTCAATTTCTTATTCATTGGGCGTCCACGTTGACTTTTTAGAAGAGGACCATTTATTGTTATATCATCATTTAATGAGTCATCTTTAATTTGCATTCAATGCATATTTGTTTTAGCAAGCAACTTATGATATATTGAAAAAATCTTATTTATAAACATAATCATGATGTTGGAAAAGGTACCTTTTTAATAAATATATAAAAATCTTTGAATTATTCTATAAAACTCGTCCAAGTATTTTGCTGATATTGTCGAGAATGTTTACCGTTTAATAATCCAAAGAAAATATAATTTCCGCAAATGTCTTGGGTTTAAATCTTCAACAAGTTCCTGTTTCTCAAGATAAAATTTTGGTGAAGATCGCAGACGGCACGCTTCCCAAAGCCAATGTCGTTTTTTTTAGATTTTGCAATTATAGAAGCATTTCATCGACAAATTCTTGTATGTTAATAGTCAACTCTTACATAATAAGAATTAAATTGTTAGAATACAAATAAGTCGGGTTTTGTGTTTGTCAATCATCAAAACAATGGGATTGTCATATGTTTATAAAATAGAATTAAATCAAGTTTCGTACACTTGCGCCAACAAGCAGTATTTTTAGGATAGATAAAATTGACAGTGGAAAGAAAGCTCATTTGAGATAAAGGATGAAACAACTGATGTAATTAGCATGTTCTCTTCAAATTGACAATGAGATTGCGATCTAAGCCAACACATCTCATATTTCACAATATCAATATGATATCAGCATCATTTATCTAACATGAGTGCAATCCTTTGGTGACTTACGTCATCTTTGTTATATGAGCTTAATCTGTAAATATAGAATTTTCATTTCAGTGTGCAAGCAACAGTTACACATGGCAAGGACCAGCCAAATTATTATGTTAACAATTTGAAGATTCCAATTATCTTGTAGGTTCTGCATGATTTCAGCATAAGAGCTTTTTTAATTGTATCTTATAGTTATGGGTTGTTTGGTTTAAGCCATTTTCATTCCCCCCCATTTTAACCTTTTAGTCTTGCAGGGGAATGAGCTCATTATATTATATAAGATCACACACTTTCTTTTATTTTCATTTTCATTTTCATTTTCATTGATTACTGTTTAACTTTGTATTTCATCTAATAACAAGAAGCAATTTAGATTTTGCTTAATATATCTCTATCAACTCCTCTCAATGGAAGGACTCCCACACCACTAATTGCAAGTTGAGGATTCTTGTAAGCATGTTTGATCTGTCTATTTTGTTGTGTCGGATTCTTTGTTCATCATCTGAGTTTTAATTTGCTATCGTTATATTAAAGGGAGAACCCAAAACTTTTTAGGTTGGTACAAAGCATATTAATCATAAGTACCAATTGATTCCTCTAACATGTAAATATAAGGTAGTATTTTGGTACAATTCTTTAAAGATAAAGCTTTATTAGGCAATAGGTTGTTAGGAGTTACATGTAAGGAACCTTATCATAGACTTTTGGACTTTTGGACTTTAGTGTAGGTTGTTGTGACTTTTGGTGGATTATTATCATTGATCTTGTTGAAAATGGGAAGTAGAGTGTGATAGTTGCTCTAATGTTGTGAAGATGGAATAAATGTGCTCTTAAATATCACAAACACGTATCAAATAAGAAAAATCACCCTACTATCAGGAATTGAATGACCGCGGTCTTTTTCAATCTAGTCCCTCAACTACCTAGCTCCGTAGTTCCCATGCTTTACATAAGAAATGTATTGAATCGATTCTTTTTAAAAGTTCTAACACATCTACTTTAATTCTGAAATTTGAGCTTTTGTACACGCATATTTTAAAGAATGGGTTAGTAAATAGTATTGTATTGTAGATTTATCTTGTGAAACAACATTCCGCTACTGACACTTGAAAAAGCTGCTTTCAAGGTCTCGTGGCTTTGGTGAATCACTTCTCTGCTTTGTAGACAAGGCTCTAAACGATCAGGGATACCACGCCACGTATCATCCCCTTTCTTTCCATAGAGGAGAGAAACTAAATGTTCCTGAAATTTTTTTATTTTAGTACCAATTAAGTGTTTTTTTTCCCTACATGGAAGGAAGAATTTGCCATTTGTTTCGTGAAATGTTTACCGGATATAGTGTTTTACAGTCTATTAGAAGGATTTTGAGAAGTCATCACTTTTTTGCAGATTTGCATAAAGGTAGCTTTTGAAGATCTCTTTAAAGTCAAAGCCTCAAAGGGTGTTATATTTGGATTTCCTCCTAAAATGGTTACTTAAATTCATTTTGGAAATGAAAGTGAGATCTTTTTGTTTGAAATAATTATGGAGTTATAGCCAATAAGAAAGTCATTAGTTTAATTTTGACAGGCAAGACTTGTTAACTTCATTAACATCTTTTCTGTATGGTGATGTGTTAGTGGACATATCCTTCGGTCACTTACCATATCTCTTACTTTGTAACATGCATTTGTTTTGTAAGCTCTAGGAACTAGGATATCAGATGACATTGATATATGCTATGTCTTTAATAATTTTAACGGTTCATCAAACTACGATGCATCGAATGTTCTTTCCAACTAAGCAAGTGGGAAGTTCTTTTGGCAAGACACTTTTGATATCCATTAAAGAATTTTACTAACAGAGTTTGCCTTATTTTATTAAGCTACAACGATAAAAGGTGGTTAATGATTATGTTTTGTTTTTTCGTCCTTGAATCGTTCATATTACGCTTTGATAAGCTATATGTATGTATGACGAGAAACATATCTTTTTCACATGGTACGACATAAAGTATACCAAAACAAAAGTATCTTAAAAATCTCACTTGAAAGTAGACAACATGTACCAAGCTATACTTCCACCTTAATTAGGGTAGAGAATTGAAGGTACAACTATTTATTTATACAAGATTTGTGTAATTGTTATTTTGCTACGTACTCTACTCTTGTGATTCATAATTAATTGCAGGCATTTAGAAATGAAATGCCCATATTTTCACTCATGGTTAAGGGAAAGCAACTTTTATTGTCAAGAGACACAACCAACTCAAAGCATTTGATATTAAAATACCAAGATTTGCATTACAATAAATTAAATTAGGTTTCTATGCGTCTTAATAGCTAGACTGCTTTATAAATATGTAAAATGTTCTATCTAAAGGCGTTAGTTGTAACAAGTTGATAGGATGTCGTTTTAGAACACTTTTAATAAAAATCGTCTCATCAACAAAAATTATAGGAGAAAGTATCCTATAAACTCATCTTTTATAGTACACTTGTTTTTATAAGACATTTTTTCAAATATTGTCCTATAAATTTGCTAAAAAGACGTTTTGTATTAAGATTTTACAAATTCTAACTTCTCGTGCAACATGTCTTATATCTTGCCTTGTTTTTTAGGGTCGATTTTACTTTGGAGAAAATACAACCAAGTTTGACGTAACAAAACTTCAAATTATCTTATTTTATATCATTTTGACCCAAACCTGTTGATCTTGTAACATTTGATGATGTGAATACCTGTTTACAAAAGGTTCTTGAAATGCTTGTGAAAGAGTCGTAATTAATTGACGATAAACTTGACATTGACATATCAAGTGACGTTAAATATATTTTTTTGAAACTTTGTTACATTAAAAAGAAAATTTAAAAACTTAGGGGCCGTTTACCAAAAACTTACCCGATAAGTGTTTACCAGTAAAATTCAACGCTATGACTTACTTACCGGGTAAGATTTTAGTCCATTGAAACGGCACCGTATGTAATAATTTACCTGATATGCTCTTACCGTGGTAAGAGTCGTCGTATTCACTTACCGGGTAAGACTCTTGTTCATTTTCCCACTCTTACTGGGTAAGATTCCTGGTCATTGTCATATTTATCTTGTAAGGTAATGTGACTTTGTAACTGCTTACCAGAATAAGTATTTAGTAAACGACCCTTAATTTGTTTGTCACATACATAAATATAATCCGAACTATGTTGTATTTTGATACTTTTTGTCATCATACTTTTGAATTTGTTTGAAAATAAACTTTTGTTTTTAATTTTTTTTTACAAGTTGGCAAGAACTACAAACCATTAATAGACAAGTCTGTTTTCTGAAGCTAAAAACAGTAATAGTTATGGGTTTGAACCCAATCAACCAAATTAACCTGCAATTTATGCATCATCTAGTTCACAAATTCAAACCACATAAACCACAAAATTAGCATCGTAAGGGGTGGAGAATAAAATGAATCGTGAAGCAAGATCGTAGTTTCTATTTCTAAGCTTCAAAATTGAGATGTACCCTGCAAGATCGTGATGTTGTGGGTACATTACTAGTTTTTATATAACCCGCATTTAACAATCATAGATATATTTGTTTCTTAAGAACTCACACTTCGTACCTAAACATGAATAGGCCGTGCTCTTCTTCCCGATGTGCCCATGCTTGCTATCATCCGGTTGTGGCTTTTATCCCAACCCAATCTCGACGAAAAAGAGAAAGAATAGCAACTGCACCAACAAATGACAGTTACAACGACAACCAATCTATCTAATTACCCTAATAGTTGTCCAACAGTGGCATCCCATATTAAAGGCATGATTACAATATTAGAGAGAGGGGATGTTAAAACGAGAACAGTAACTGAATAAACCAATACGAAATGGTCAAATCATGAATAAAATCACATTGATTTTAAATTAATGGTCGACAAAAAGGTGCGCAACGACGTGGCCTACAACCTCAGGTTGTGGTTAAAGTCACTTGAATTACATATGATATAATATATTCTTTTAGCGTAAAATCAAATATGATCCGACTGTTTTCTCATTCTCTTACTAAGCACTTAATGTGGTAAACACTTGCTAGTTCACTTACCTTACCTTACCGGGTCACGATAAGAGGGAAGACTTAAGACGTTTGTCAAAATGACCAGGTTTAAGATGTTTGTCAACAAACCATTATGATGATTGGGAATATTACATGATAAGATAAGTGAAGTTGATGTCTCTTGTCCGTAATCTCCATATATATTGTACATAACTATACCTGAACCCAAATCCAAAACAATCGAAAATATGAAACCCAAAATTCAGGGTTTGATTTGCATATCCAAAATCCGATCGGTTTTGATTTGTCCACCAAACCAACCGACATGAACATCCCTAAATAAAAATAGAGCTCAGCATTAAAATTGGCTGATTTTATATGAACCAATGACACATGATCATGCCAATTGTCGACTTTACAGAAATTTCCATTTTTATATACAACACAAACTTTGGGGAGATGACTAATGGTTAACGTCAAGAGATATCCACGTTCCCCTCCAAATTCAAACCCATCAGTCATTGTCCATGGAAATCCCATGTTACCCATTGATTCGTCGATTCACAATGCACCCCTAAAACGACGACAACTGTCTGTCGATTCATCTTCTCTTTCCTCCTTATTTTCCGCAATTCGCATCATCAATTTGTACGATTTCGACAGACAAGTCGCATGGTCGAGTAGATGCATATGAGGACGCATCAAGATCCTGACACGTGATCTTTGATCCAGGGTACTAATAGATTCAAAGGATTGAGAATTTGTGTGATATCTGATCTGGGTTTCGTATAATTTTTCTGTGCGTTTGGAATTTCTGTTGAGAAAAATGGCAGATAAAGGGAAGGAATCAGATTATTTCTTGATTGAAGATGATGAGGATGATGAGGATGATATAGAGGCAAATAACAGTGATGATGATGATGATGATAACGATGTTGGTTCCAGCCGTAGATCGTTTTCTTCTCAAGTCTCAGCTCCTCAATGGCCACAGAGTTACAAGTTGGTTTCAGTTTCATGTCTTGCTTATATTTACTTCAACTGTGCTTTTTTGCCCTTTGGTCTTATGCTCTCATGGAAGAACTAATAGTTGTTGTTTAGCCACATTCATATAGCTGAATCCACTTTTGAACAGCAGAGAAACAATAGTTGTTGTTTAGCCACATTCATATATGTTTCTTTGATATATTTTGTTATTGAATTTTGTATGTATGGTGGTTTTTGGCAAAACCCATTTAAGGCATTTTGTAAGAACTTGTTTATTTTATGGGCACTCACATTTTATTTGGTCAGTTATACATAGACTGTTTAGTTGTGGCATAATGATATAGAAAGTGGCTTATTTGGGTAAGTTTACAGGCGGAGCTTTATGCAGAAAAGTCATGTTTTTTTTCCAAGTCTGTCCCTCCCAATTAAAAACCATGCTCCTTTCATCTATGAAAAAGCTCGCCTAAGCAAACACCTTCCCGCTCTTACATACAGATTAATCCACAAAGACAACTCTATCCATACAGGACTTAATGGAAAAGCAACCAAGCAGCTAGTCTCGAATGCAATTCTCCTCCATATTTATATATATATATATATATATATGTATATGTATATATTGCTTGGTTAATAAAATTACCAATTTTAAAGTAATGGTGTGCATAGGCTGACTTTATTGAGTAATATTTACGTGTTCACTTCCAAAACTAACTTCACTTTGTATCTTTTACTAAGAATCTATTTCAACTTAAACATATATCACAAGTAGAAATGATAAGCATCATATGCTAATGATGGTTTATAACATAATTAGAGTTCAGTTTTGATTGTAGAAGTAGATATGAAGATATGGCAAACAAATAAAGTAGCCCTATCTCCATCTATTGGCTTAATGTTTTAGATAAGTTTCCAAGTTTACATGCTAATAACGGCCTACATTTAGGTGATCATATGAGGAATGTTACATCCAGAGACTAGATTATGGATTCTTTTACTTTGAAGTCTAACCACTATTCATGATTGCAGACAGATGCTTGATTCGTACTCAATTTCAGCAACGCCAAGTTTGGGATTCCTTAGACGCCCATCTGGTTCAATATATTCAATGTATGATGCTGGGGTCGATAGTAACTTTGATGATAACGTAAAGTCTAAGCTGCTTTCCGAATGTTCAAAGCTTTTTAGCAAAGAGGATGTAGATAGGATCTCAAGAAAGATATCAACATGGTCGGGAAGGGGTTCCTTACCCGATCAATTGATTGGAGAACTTCCCATTACCTTTGGATGTAGCGTCACTCAGACTGTTTTCAATTGTGAGAAGCTCATCATTCTTTAGATTTCAATCAACAGATAACCTCTAGTTTGAAAAGATGTTAGTGAAATGAAATCTTAACAGAAAATTTGTCATTATATTAACTTTTTATTGCTATGCTGGATCAGCGGTGAACGTGATGGTTGGAGTTGGAGTTCTTTCTATGCCGAATACAATTGCTCAAGCTGGGTGGGCAGGCATGGGAGTGCTACTTCTTTTTGCAGCAATGTGTTGTTATACAGCTTATCTCATGAAAACTTGCTTTGAGAGCAAAGAAAGCATCCAAACATATCCTGATATTGGAGAAGCTGCATTTGGGAAATACGGGCGTCTTATTATAGCAGTAAGCTCGATCTCTTTTACGACTGATTAACTTTTTATTTCAAGTATCTAACTTTTGACCCTTTGGTGAGTGATTAACTTCTTGAAACACTGTTTTTGCCAAATGCAAAAAAGAAATACTGCATCTTGTGTGAATGAGAAATCTTAGATAAATAGTTGAAATCTAAGGGAAAAAGCACTCTACTTGGCTCTTTCTGTCCAAGATTGCTCACTCTTGTGTGAACTGTAATGTTTTCATTACATTTTCTTAAGAATGTAAGCACGATTGGTTTGAAAAGTTAACCATTTTTTTATTTCGTGGAGCAATAGTTTCTTGGATGGTTTTTTTAGTAATCTATTCTTGGGTTTTCTGCAGATCATTTTGTACACATCACTCTACGTAAGTAAACATTGACTCAGTGGCTTCAAACTATTCTTAATCCCGAATTGCTTACAAAAACACACCTCCAAGCCCATATCTTTTCTGTTTAAATTCAGGCATACTGTGTGGAGTTTATTATATTGGAAGGAGACAATCTCGCTAGCATCTTCCCTAGCGTATCCTTGCATACGGGTGGTTTCAATATGGATTCAGTCCACTTGTTCGCAATTCTTTCTGCTATTGTTATCGCACCTACCCTTTTGATTAAAAATGCACGAGTAGCCTCATTTCTTTCAGGTACATTTATCATCAACACCTAAATTTGCAGCATTGCAAGCCGGGGGACTTCATGGAGACAACCTCTTTATCCCTTGGGTTAGAGGAAAGGTCTGTATACGTCCTATCCCCCTAGACCTTACATCTGTGTGGGATATACTGGGTTCGTTTGGTTGGATTTACCCAAATTTGCAGCATTCACTTCTTGAAAATATGTAACTTTTTGATCATCTGCAGCTACTGGTGTTGTGGCTACTGTTATGGTCATTTTTTCTGTGCTTTGGCTCGGTACAGTAAATGTTGGTTTTCATGAAAGTGGTCCGCTCATTAAATTGAATGGCATTGCTTTTGCCCTTGGTATATACGGATTTTGCTTTTCTGGGCATTGTGTGTTCCCGAATATATACCAGTCGATGGCTGACAAAACCCAGTTTACCAAAGCAATGATCATATGGTATGCACTTCCCATTAAATTTGCAATGAAATTCATGTTGATTTTACGTTTAGGAATTTGGGTTTGACCCGGAAAGTCAAACTGAAAAATGATGTCATTGATCACATTTTTTAATCAATTTTAATTCTTTTGCAGTACTGTATTGTGTGTTCTGTTGTATGGGAGTGTTGCGATTATGGGTTTTCTCATGTTCGGAGAACACTCGTTATCCCAGATAACGCTGAACATGCCCGAGGATGCAGTTGCTTCAAAAGTTGCTTTGTGGACAGTGGTAAGTGTTCATCTCTCGGTTGATTTTGTGGCTTTATGTTCGATTGTGGAATTTAACGTATTTTTTACATATTAACAGGTCATCAATCCATTTACCAAATATCCTTTTTAGTTTTTTCGGATTTCCAATCCCTTATGGGATCGCTCGAATCCTGCATTATGTAACTGTTTCTTGTTAACAATGTACCTGAAATTTGCACTTTTGGTGGAAAAAGAAAATGTGGTGGCGTTTTTTGGTAAAGAAATCCGTTTGTTTCTGTAACATTTCATACATATGCCCTGCTGATGAACCCATTGGCTAGTGCCATTGAAGAGCTGTTGCCTGCTAAAGTTGCAAATAGTGACTGGTGTTTTGTTACTCTACGGATTGCACTAGTTGCATCTTCTGTCTGTGTTGCATTTGCTCTTCCGTTCTTTGGTAAGCATCAAGATATTACGCTTTATTGAATATATTAACCGTAAACACGCCTATACGACCTATGTCGTTGATCTGACAAATGAAGTTGGGATCCAGCCAAATTATACTTTTTTTGTGACTCAATTTATGTTCCTATTCAACTTCCATTTCTAGTTTTTTTGCTTTTATTTTGCAACCGGAGTCTTCATGAAACAACCTCTCTACCCTCTGGGGTAGAGGCAAGGTTTGCATACATCTCCCCCCTCCCCCCGAGTATGGGATATAGTGGGTTCGTTTGGTTTGGTTTTGGTTTATTCGACTTCCATTTTTCCTTTCTTGTTAATTTGTTGGGACTTCTTGTGTTTCTTGAATACAGGTCTTGTGATGGCTTTGATGGGTTCGGTCCTATGTATTTTGGTGGTAAGTATGCAGCTTCAAGTTCTAGCATCAATCCTTCACATGTTCACTAATTCAATAATTATATAATGTCTTTGCACATTCTTCTACTTTCAATGCATTCAAACATTAGATGGTGACACAACAAATGGCCTTTGTCTCAACTAGTCATAAAGAAGTCCCCTTTACCAGTGGTTTGGTTGTGGGTTCCATACACTTTGTGAATAATGTGTGTTAGATATGTGGAACCCCTTCAGATTACTTTTTAAAAGACCCCCTCAAGAGAGAATGGAGGTCCAACATATAAGGTTATAGGGACCATATCTAGCCAATGTGGGACTCCAATACGCCCTTCTAAAGAGAGAGGGGAGATTCCAACATATCTAGAGGTTGAAGGGACCGTATCTAGCCGACGTGAGACTTCAACATGCTCCCTTCAATGGAGGATAGAAGGAGACAGTGCCTCTGAATGTCGAGTCCTTAGAGGTGGTAGACAATGGCTCTAATACCATGTTAAATGTGTGAAACCCCTTCAAGTTACTCTCTAAAAAAACCCTTTATGAGAGAAGGGAGATTCTAACATATTTAGAGGTTAAAGGGACCGTGTTTAGTGGATGTGGAACTTCAACACGCCCCTCCAATGGATGGAGACAAGTAGTCCTTAAAGGTAGTACTGTAGTAGACCCCAACTCTGAGATGATAAATAAGTGGAACCCCTTCAGATTACTTTCTAAATTATCCCTTCAAAAGAGAAAGGAGAGTCCATCATACTTAGAGGTTAGGGATCATGTCTAGCCAACGTGAGTCTTCAATACGCCCCCTCCAATGGAGGCTAGAGGAAGACAGTGCCCCAGAGGGTCACAATCCCTAAAGGTGAGATTCCGGCTCTGATACCATACTAGATATGTTAAACCCCTTCAAAGTGTCGAATCCCTAAAATGACTGTGTCTAGCCGATGTGAGACCACAACAGTGTGTATATGTATTTTGATCGTTTCAAGCACATTAGATGGTGACCATGGACGGAGCCACCTTGGAGCTCTAAACATGTTGGAATCTCCATTAGATGTTTAGAACTTCAAAAAATAAAATTTGATATCATCTCAAATTGAAACTTTATTAAATTCTTCTGTTTAAGTCAACTCATGCTTTTTTAGCTCTTTTTTACTACTATTGTTAGGACAAGTATTTAATAAAAACATATATACTTAAAATGGTTTCCTTTTGAAATTGTGAGTTTTCTTACATTTTTTCTAGATAAATTTTCTGGCTCCGCCTCTAATGGTGACACTTTGAAATATCTACCTGATCTCCTTCTTGCCATGACTCGTTGACGTTTTTGCAACATCTCTCGATTGATATACATGTTTTGTTGCAGTCTCTCATTTTTCCAGCTCTATGTTTTCTAAGAATTAACGGGAGTAAGGCCACGACTACGCAGGTAAGTTGCAACACATTCGCACATCTGTTTCACTCTAACAGCACTCCATTTGTTCCAAAACAACGAGTCTACTTCGACATTTTTGGTCAAACATGGTGATATTTAAACGGGAAAATCATCAAATAGCCGTTTTTTAAAACATTATCAAGAATAGCCGGTAATTCCACAAATTGACTCTGGAAACCTTTGCAAAAAATCAAAAAAAGGGCTTTTCGGTTGAGATTATGGCCCACCATCCGGCAAAAAAGGCTCAAAAAAGGTGATTCCGCAAATTTGCCAAGTAAATTTGCGAAATTCTTAGGCTAGTTTGGTGATTGTCAGAAAATTTGGCTATTTCTTGATTTATTTTTTTTGCCAAAAATAGCTAGTTTGGTGATTTCCGCTATATAAAATGTATGCAAATTGGTTTGACTTTTGCATCGGTGTTTGATAAAATGTATGCAGATCGGTTTGAGCATTTCTATTTTGGTGGTGGCGATCATCTGCATGATCGTGGGAACGTACTCGTCTTTGGCGGATATCGCAAACGAACTTTGAAGACCGAGTATTCTTGCCATCTTTCGGTAGTGATATTTAAATGCTTTTGAGTTTTGATCAATAAAATGCACAAATCGAATCTAGCAATGAGGCTACGAGTTAAAGTTTCGGTCAGGTTTGGCTCGAGATCTAGTTTTGGAGTGTTCAACTAGTGTCATTAATCGTTATGCATTTTCGACTAGTACCATTTCACATTGCCAAATGCGAATTAACTGCGACTGTTTACCATGTTTTGCTATTGTTAACGGAAACAAAATAGATGACAGCGTATATTCGTTCTTGGGATGTCTTGTGATTCGTGTTTCTAGTTTTGCGATCTTTCGATTAGGGAAAAATACGTTGGATCGCTCAAACCAGTTGAATCAAGTCAAACCAGACCGGTTTTGGTGGTTTGAGCGGTTTGGCGGTCTGGTCTAGTATGAAAAATAGTCAAACCGCTTGGTCCGATCTAGTGTATATATATAGGCACAGGTTCAAACAAGAAGGTAAAATTTTGCAAGAAGGCTAGAAGTTTTAATATCATATATGATTACAGACATGATACATAAGATCAATCATATATGATTAAACATATGTTGCATTGACACACGTAGACGCTTAGTCATATATGATTAAACACATCCAACAAATGTTTTAACGAGTTTTAGGACTTATTTTTGAATTATGGCCCTTCGTATTTTTTTTCATAAATTTTTTGAATATAATTTTAAGCTTTTTTTATATTGTCATGTGACTCGTAAACTTTTAAACCCCGTAGGGTTAGCTCAACTTGTAATAAAAGTTGGATGTTTAAGGATCTTTCTCAAAAGTTATCGGTACAAGTCCTGTAAAAACATTGAAGATTTTCTTGTTTGTTCTGGGGATGAATCGAGGTACGAGCAAATTCATCCGGACACTCATGATTAACAAAACTTTCCATAATGACTATTTATTTGTTAATTTATGGGCCGTTAACTAAACGTTTCTTTGGTAAGTGCTTACCGGATAAAATTTCTCATCGAATGAACATAACAAGGGTCGAGAATCTTATCGGGTAAGAGCGATGAGAATGATGGAGAGTCTTACCCGGTAAGTGAAGATTACAATGTTTACCCAGGTAAGCGTTTACCCGATAAATTATTGCATTCAATACGTTTTGATGTACTAAATCCTTACGTATCAAAATAAATTATAGTGTTGACTCCCATAGATAAAGCACTTACCGGATAAGCATTTAGATAAAGAACCTCTTACACACAATTAACTATTAACAAACACAAGTAGCTTGTTGTACATATTGAACATTGTTAAAAGGGTGAGAAACATAAGAAACATTGTCTTAACGGAAG
Organism: Cynara cardunculus var. scolymus; assembly: GCF_001531365.2. Lineage (NCBI taxonomy): Eukaryota > Viridiplantae > Streptophyta > Magnoliopsida > Asterales > Asteraceae > Cynara > Cynara cardunculus. Next base: position 3,764,953 of record NC_037536.1, on the reverse strand, counting down.
TCCAGTTCATAAAGTTAACATATTAATATACGATATAATATGTTTTAACATTTTAGTATTAAAAAAAATTCTATGTTTCCCACCAAAATTTTGATTTCCCACACGATTCCAACTCTGATAAAAAAAGAATGAGAGACGTAAGACATGTTTGCTAGTAATTTAACGAGTTTAATGTGACTCACAGCTTATGCATTTAGTTATACATGATTGTTTGATAGTGAGTTAATAATATAGATAGTTATTTATTCAATAAGCTTCTAAAAAGAACTTTATACAATAATACCGACTTTCAATTAAAAAAAGACACTTCTTCTTTATATGAAAACCTAAAAACTTTTTCGATCTATAAAGACAGTTTTTAATATATATATATATATATTACTTAATAGGAAGAAAAAAATAGAAATCGGGGTTATTTGGCAGTTGTTGAATAGTTTAGTGCAAAATAATTAAGCGGTCAGAATAATTAAGAGAGTCTCATGATATAGTATACAATAAAATATAATCATTCGATAATTGTTTACAATGGAATTAGGGTACTGAATGATTAAGGAAGACCCAATATACAAAATCATTCAAAGAGTTTTAGAACCTTTAAAAAACATAATTTATTTTATCAAACTAAATTTATCTTTTAACGATTCAAATGTTGCATTTTAATGAAACTATTAAAAAACAAGTAAAATAAAAGTTGTAACGGGAGAGCGGTGAAATCGGATGCAAGGAATTTGATAAACCGATCACGTCCGGATGCAAAGCACAGGAAATGAAGGAAGACCACTAATATCATGGTTGCTGGTATATAACGCTGACTCTCTTCTTTATTTCCACCTGCGACAACCCTATTTTCTCTCTCTACTCTCTCTCTACCTGTTATTTGAATATCTAGGCGCATCTCTACCTTCAAAACACACCAACAAATGGCGGATCAGCTCACAGATGACCAGATCTCTGAGTTCAAGGAAGCCTTCAGCCTATTTGATAAGGATGGGGACGGTATGTTTAAATCACGGACTGTTCTATTGAAGTCGGTTTGAATTTTTGTTGATTGATTTGTGGTTTTAATTGTTTTTTATGGTTTCCGGATGAGTTATTTGTAGTTTACATTTGGATTTTGTGTTTGTATGATTTAAATCGTGAGTTTCTTGTTGAATTTTGCCAAGGATTTGAAGGTGATCTTGTTGGATACGTTGATGTTGTGATTTTTATCATCGATGTATTTACAAAGTGAACAAAAGATGTAGGATAATCAAAGTAATTAGTTGAAATTCAAGTATATCCCCGAGGTACGTTCTTCACATGGACAGATAGATGCCTCATGTCTGCCAGCCAAAAACATGGCAATCGCTTTTGGTTCTGTGTTTTTCTTGGGTTGGATGTTTTGGTATACTCACAAATTGATTTGAACAGTAACATTTGTCATATTCAAAGCTTTTGAATTAGAAATGTAACCCATTTGACCGGTAAGGCAAAACCTTATCTCATTTCATAGGGAGTAGTTTGATGTGGCTTAGTGATCAGATCTTGAGTTGGATTCAGCTTCTGATCTCATATAGTATAATTGTTGTTGAATATCATTTAGGGGGTGCTTGGTTTGGGGTAATAACTAATAAGGGGTGTGGAACAGAAATGGAAATTATTAATGGTGCCTGGCTTGATTATTGAGGGTTGTAGTTTTTTTTACCTTGATTATGTTTTTCTTGTACCTATTCATATTTTTATGTTATTGATTACTTGTTACTAGGTTTTCAAAATTTATCTTGTATGCATTCTCTTTTGCTAACTTTTCACAAGCTGGGATCTTCACGGAAAAAGCCTCTCTATTCTTTGAGGTAGAGGTCAGGTTTGTGTCTATAAGCTCCTCCCAAATGCCACCTTCGGATGGGATACGTTGGGCTCATTTGGTTTGGTTTGATTTAGTTTAGTTTAGTTTAGTTTGAGGCAATGGAATGGGCCGTAACTAGATACCGCTACTGGATAATGAAGCATTCCTCAACAAATTGTGGGTAATGAAACTCGTTTCTGTTTCCTGAAACAGACCAAGGGCACAATGTTTTGTCAAAACCTATGCCTTCCATTTATCACACCCTTCTTGACTTAAAGTGATATGTCTGAAGAGTGTAGACGGCATACCATGGTTCATATTGGCATGACAAGCGCCATAATTTGATTCTTCTCGGAATGATTCTTCCATTTTTGAAATCTGGATTGATTACCATTCAACATGCATTAATAGTTCAAAAGATTGTGCATTATTATTATTAATATGTTGTGTGCATGTTTGACTGGATGTATGCTTGGTTAACTTGTTTATTCATAGCAGCAAAGAACCAGGAACTGGGGTTTGTCTTTTGCTGAACCTCTTTTTTGGATATTTTATAGTACTCTCAAGGCTATTCCTTCTGTTTCATTATTTTTATTTTATTATGAAGATTATAGTGCTTCCTCAGTACTCACATGATGGCATGACGGCTTTAGTTTTGCCATCGAGTACTCGTGGTGCTCGTTAACCACAAATATGTTAAGGGGTTTTTTGGGGAAAGGATTGCTCCTGGCAAATATATTAAAGAACGTCAAAAAAGGTTACAAAGTTCTCAACAAAACACAAACGGGCACCAAAAAAAACAATATTTGTCAAAAATTCCTACTGATGTTTTAGGGGGTGTTTGGTTTTTTTAAGAATATGGAAATGGAGTGGGTGTATTAAGGAATGATAATGTTGAGAAATGAAAAGTCATCCCCAAAAAAAGAAGTATTTACGAGAGTATGGATGATTACCCACTTCTAAACATTCACTCATTGCATTCTATTGAACCAAACACGGTTACGTATCATCGTTCTTATTTCTCACCCCCT
>NC_037536.1:3758127-3761933 GCF_001531365.2 Cynara cardunculus var. scolymus | reverse complement strand
CCGGGACCCAACCTGTAGGTGAGATATGCTTGGTTGTTTGGTTTATTTCGTTTAATCTCCGTTACTTAAATTACGCATGAGCAAATTGTGTTAGAAATACATGCAAAATGAGTGAGCCTATGTCATGCAATGATTCAAATTTGTAAATAATGCTTGTGATTTGTAGACACATATGGTAATTTCATCCACATGCATGACATGCTGCAAACCCAAATAACACAACAACCATACATATTCTCCAGACCCAGTAAACGCACAAAGATGTAGAGTCCGGGGAGAGTAAGATGTACGCAAACCTTATCTTTAACCCAAGGGGGTAGAAAGGTTGTTTCTTGAAAACTCTTGGCTTGCAGAACAAATAGATAAAAACGAGTATGGTAAGTTTTGATAGAGGATTAAACCCCAGTTGGAATTTGGAACTTAATTTACCATCACCCTATTGTTCGATTACCAGAATCGGTTTCTCTAATCCTGTTTACAAGTCCTCACAAAAATGAGCTCTCTACTCCTAGTGTTCGTTTAGTTTAGTTTGGTTTGGTTTTTATTGTTACCAAGTTGGATAAGAGAACGATATTGTTTTCTGAATGACGTATGCGAGTTCTTTAACGCATCTTTTTTTTTTATCATATATATGTATGTAGGTTGCATCACCACAAAAGAGCTTGGAACTGTGATGAGATCCCTAGGGCAGAATCCCACGGAGGCTGAACTCCAGGACATGATAAACGAAGTTGATGCTGATGGCAACGGAACCATTGATTTCCCAGAATTTCTAAACCTGATGGCAAGAAAGATGAAGGATACAGACTCAGAGGAGGAACTGAAGGAAGCATTCAGAGTTTTCGACAAGGATCAGAACGGCTTCATTTCTGCTGCGGAGCTGCGTCACGTGATGACGAATCTCGGGGAGAAGCTGACCGATGAAGAAGTGGATGAGATGATCCGGGAGGCGGATGTGGATGGCGATGGGCAAATCAACTATGAGGAGTTCGTTAAGGTTATGATGGCCAAGTAATAACCCGATGAGATCTGTTTCGTATTAGTATTATTTCCAAGGACAAAAAGGGTTAACAAACAGTATTAACCATCTTTTTTTCTGAAATGGGTTTGGGAAAACAAAAAGGATGATTATTCAATGGAACCCTTAAATCATGTTTAATTATGTATCTTTGACACTTCCCCTCTTGTAATGCTTTTTGGTATCCTAACCTGCAAATTGCGACTCTATTGTCCTTTTCTAGTAATTAATTGTTCAGTTGCTAGTGGCTGACCAAAACAAGCTGAAATGGGTCGAGAAATAAACATAAAGATTGTGTGTAGTATGACCATTTTCAGGTATTTTTTGGACCATTTTTATCTTTTGTTTGAACATAAATGTGTGGTTTATGAATATAGATTGCTTGAATCGAAATCAAGCAATCTTAATTGAAGATTAACACCAATGAGATGCACCGGATCAATTTCCATAAGAAACACAATAAATGACGTGAAATAAGATTAGGAGAGACCATTCCATTATTGACCATAACGCAAAGCCGTTTAAGAGTTGTTTCTACTTGTATGGGTAGAATAAATCACTTACGTATAAGACACTTTTATCATGACAGTGACAGATTTAAGTTTTACAAACCAACAACGTACAATTATAAGATTGAACTCGACCACCCTAATGCTTAAACGGATATAAAAACAACACGATCATTAACAACACTTTATGACCATATGAATGAAGATAATGGTTTTATTACTTAAAAGAATAAAAGCCATTCGAAAGCAAATGCTTTTAAAAATTGTCACCAATATTTTACATGTGTCACCGTCTTAAACCTCATCATTAATTAATGTTGTCAAAGTAGAAGTATAGTTGATAATTTTTAGCCCCTTGATATCTTTATCTTGGGATGGTGGAAAAATAAGTTTCCAGTTTTTTTACTGTTGAAAAAGATTTACTAACCACTGTAGCTTCAAAACCAGTCTTTTCTTTCTCAAGGATTACTTCAACTTGGATAGCTACGGTTGATGTCAAGACACACAATCTTTAAAGAAGGAACTTTCCTACATGGATGATGAAGAACATACCAAGATTTTCAAAGTGTTTGTTTTCGAAATTCTATCCAGCTCCAAGTTATGATTTGTCACATCGGTTGTATTGCTTCTGGGTTTTGTTGCTCAAGGTTCCAAGACGTTGTTTCGAGGCTCCAATAGTTGTTTGTGTCGTTATTGACTTGTTGAGATTTCTAAAAGCATTCCTCTTGTGGCTCTATAGTAGTCTACATCACTATTTCGGTTTTGAAGGGGTTCGAGATTTTTCATCTTCTTTTTGGTTCGTTGCCTAGGGGTCTCTGTGTATTTATTTATTTATTTTGTTATTTGTTTTTATAGAAAGTTGTTGTTTGAACTCTATATTTATTGTTATTAATATATTTGGATAATATTATGATATTTTCATACAATTAATTATTATGTTTTTAATGCTTGGTAATTTGTTTAATCATTATTATAGTTTTAAAAATATGAAATACGTTTTTATGTTTTTTTATAATCTAAAATAATATAAATCAAAAATTGATCATGCATAATAAATAACTTTTATAAAGTGTAATCATTCCTATTATTTGTATTTTGATATATGAGAGTGATCTCTAGTCACTAACTCTATTAAAAAGGAAAGGTTAATGACATCCCTACCATTTACCAATAGTACTCCTACCTCCTACATAATCATTTCTTTTTTCTTTGTTTTTTTATATTTTTGTTTTTTAGTTGTCTTTTTTTAGTACTAATTTTCTTTTAGTTATTTTATTTAATTATAATAATATTACTATTACAAATATTATTTATTATTCTGTAAAAAAATAATACTAAAAAATATTATTTTTTAATCATAATTTCTATAAAAATATTATATGTTTCTTTTCTCTTTTAAAATTTTTCCTTAAAAAACAATACCTTTTTCTAATAATTATTTTTAAGAAAAATATAACGATCCTTAAAAACGTAATTTTTTTAATAATTATTTATTAAAAAATAACATTTTTTATATTATCAAACTGCATATTAAATTTAATATAATAATAATATTATTAAATTCTTATGTATTAAAAAATATTTATTTAACAACTATCTAGATAGATTAAAAGTTGAGGAAACAATCACTTAAAAATCGTTTTTCCACTTATTTGATCTATGAGACAAGCAAACCATGATATGTAACATTTTTTTTTTTTGGTTTAAATGATCTAAGTAAACAATTTTTAAAAGTTCATGATTTATTAAATTAACAAATATATGTAAGAATGATTTTTTTTAATATAAATAACTATAATTCTGTGAATTACACTATATTAATTTTTTATATTATTTTATTCATAATTTTTTAATTACATTATTTTAAGAATATTAAAATAACCCAAGAAAATTGAAATACTACTTTTTGTAAAAGTGGTTACATTTTTCAAGTCATTTATAAAAATAACTTTTAAATTATACTATTTTAAAAAAGTTAAAATAATTTAAGTAATCAATTTTCAAAAAACAAAACTCAATCGTTTAATTATTCAAAAAAAAATGCAACAACTTAATTATTCAACATAAAAAGAGTTCAATAACTTATTTAATCAAAAAAATTAAAGAACTTAATAATTCAAAATAGAACAATTTCTTTAATTTCTTGAACTTTTTTCTTATTTAAATTCAATACAGATGGTTTTTATAAATATCTCATCCATTAAAGTAACTAATTATTCATAAAAATTAACTTTTAGATTAAATTATTTTAGGTCTTTTAAAATAATTATGATGAAACT
>NC_037536.1:3744869-3758107 GCF_001531365.2 Cynara cardunculus var. scolymus | reverse complement strand
TAAGTGAAGATAATAAAATTATAATAATTTTATAAATAAAAAAATATCATATATATAACTTAATATATATATATATATATATATATATTAAATAACAATGATTATTAAATATAATATATTATTAAATCGATTTGATGTTTTGGAAATGCACAATTTCCAAGCAATCAACACTCCCTATTAAGGGGGTGTCATTAGCACTCCCCCATTAAGAGAGTTCGTTAGTGTGAGGGGCATTTTAATCTTTTTATGTTTCTACTAATTTTCTTTTAAAAATAAATAAATATTATATAATATAATTTATATATGGTATAATATATACATATATATAGGGTCTTATTTTAAGAACTTGACAATTTGTATGAACTGTGAGGTCCATTTTAAGCCACTAAATATATTAAATAAGGAATTTAGTAATTTTGGTAATTTTGAATTACAAAATTAAATGAAGGGCATTATAGATATTTGTAAATTTCATCCCTCCTCTCTCCTTTATCGCCAAACACCTTCGGCCACCAACATCACATCGAACACTAAACTTTTGTGAACACTAATTAACTAATCCATAAAATTAAACCTACCACTTTTTAGTGTATATTTTGTTACAACCTTAGAGAACGTCATGTGAATACTCTACACATATATTGTGAACACCATGAAACTAAACCTTGTGAAGACTCTCCACATATATTGTGAACATCCATAAAACTAAACCTACCATTTTACAATGGATGTTTTGCAAACACATAACTTACACATGTTTTATAAACATTGTGAACACTTGCTGTAAAACGCTTTGTAGACATCATATGATTACACACCGTGTACATTATTGGGTTATGAAACACCATGTGAAGCAACATTATCAACACCTTGTGCTCTATTGATTTTATCAGATTCATACAAAACCAAGGAACATTCATTAAACTTTATAAATCATATTCAAGATGAATCACAAACATTTACATAATTTCAAACTGACAAATGGGTTTCGAGACATGGATAACACACTTGTCATCACCGTATACCCATTCGATCAACAAAAAAATACAGTAATTAATGAAATACAATAAATCAATTAAAATATATGGTTTAGAATGGATCTCAGTAATTAATGAAATACAATAAATCAATTAAAATATGTGGTTTAGAATGGATCTCAAAATTTGGAGTTATCAAATGATTAAATCATATATATATATATATATATATATATATATATATATATATATATATACAGGTGTACGTTCATTTGTTAACCTTAATCATTGTGTTAACTTTATGAACTAATCATGACCATTGATTTTTTTTTTTTAAATAAAAGGGAGATTGAATCTCTCCACGTCAAGACCAATCACTGAGAAGAAGAAAATGCAACCAAATACATCATCCGGCCGGCTAACGCGGTACCTTTTCTTTAACGTTGTCATTAGAATCAGAATCTTCAAACGGTAACATAGTTTAATCGCATAAAACATGTGACAGGTGCATAAGTACAACAGACTCTGATACTCGTTTCGATACCTAATCATCTTCAAAGCCCTAAACCAACAGTTCGCCCATCTCTGCGACGAAGGCCTGCCGTGTACTGCTTCTCCAAGTCCATCTGAAGCTCTTTCTGCTTTTCGGCAAGATTGGTGTTCTGGGTCACCTCTGGTTTCTGCTCCACCCCTTTCACACCCTACAATTGGCCATAATAGGTACCAATGCAACCTCAGACTCTAAAACATGTGTTAGTATCATCAAAAAACTCCAACTCCCTAAAATACGGGTGATGGAAAATTACCATGAGTTTGTTAAACTTCTCTTGTCGTTCACGATCAGAGAACATGGATGTATCCCACCGATGAGCAGCCTGCACCAGGCAACCAAAAAACCAAACTTACCTTTGAGCAAACCAAATGAACGTACGCAGATCTAACCTCTACCCCAAAATAGTGGAGTGGTGGTTACCGTGAAAACCCTGGTACATCTTAAAAGTTTGAGGAAATGTAAAGAAAAGACTTTGAAGATGTAAGAATATGTGACAAGAAAGGCAGATACTATAAGTTTTAAAACGCTAGTTATGAATAAGCACCAACATACAAACAAAAGCAAGCACAAGAAAATATAAGGATCAATAAGACCATCTTTTTCTTTTTCCCTGTCTTTCTCGTGTCTCTAAACTCTTTTTGTTTTATTTGTTGAATTACAAGCGGTTTATAGTGTTTTACAAAGAACATGAATGCATATAGATCACTATCCTTAATTGATTCAGTACTCTTCCAGATCAGAATACAACTTCTAAACCAAACCAAACCAAACCAAAGCAAGCGGGGTCTAGGGTGGGTAAAGTGTGTGAAAGAGAGTCATATATGATAAAATTTTGAAAAGCTGGTAAGAGTAAGAAATAACATACAAAAAGACAATCAGAATACAACTTATGTTGGATGATAATAATGTCAAATGTCTGAATTCTAGCATCCGGGAAAGATATAAAGCAAACATGTAATCAGAGAGTAGCATATCCGAAAGATACCTCTTCAGTAGCGGTGCTCTTTTTACTCCCCCATAACAGCTTCTTCTTTTGGTCAGTTGACATAAACCCGGTTCCAATCAGGTTTCTATTCACTGTTCAACAAACAAAAATTGGAAGGAAAAAAAAGAATTATGAATCATAAAACTATAAGATTCACAAAAATTATAAGAATACACCTTTAATGAAGACCCCTATTGGATTATATTAATTTCCTACTAGGCCTTAAGCCCCAAGTGTACACAGCTAAAATACTATATTTTTACAAAAAGGAGAGCACATGCCAAGACTAAAGTTCTCCCTTATAGTTGGTACCAACCAATCAAGCAAGATACTAGCCAGCAAATAGGACATACACGGATTATTTAGGAGGATAACCTTCTCACACAATTGTTTAAATTGATTGCCTTCTGGCATATAGTAAAATTAACAAATATAATAATAATAATAATAAATCCCAGTTCAAAGTCCAAGCTATGTGCTACCGTGATCACTTGGATAAACTAAATTATTGTGATGCAAACGAACGCCTGCAATGAGAACATAATTAGATAGCAGCAAGGTTTATAGCCCAACTACTTAAAGTAATTCAGATGTCATCAACAATTATCCTTAAAAATAAAATCACTTTGATCATAAAACTTTCACAAAAGACACGATATCTATGTTTGTTCCCCGTAACAAGCCTTTATTCTCAAACTAGTTATAGAGTATCTGAAAATGGAAACGAATATAAACAGAAAAAATAGGTCTACTGTTGCACCCACCCAACAGCCCCGGGCACAAACAGTCATGAAAATCATCCTTCCACGAACACTTGTTTAAAAACAAGTCCTCTGGCAAATTCCAAATGCACAATCTCTTTTAACTATTTCACCATTTAAATCTTGCTCACCCATACCTTTTGTAATATCCTCATAGAACTCCACATGGTCTAAGCACTGCATCCAAATTCCAAGTTGACTAAAACATCTCAAGAGGTGTTTCCTTGGCTACTCCTCAACTAAAAGGCCTATCCAAATTAGTTGAGCTCATATACTGTTGTGAACTGTTATTACTCAAATCTGGTAATTGTTGTGTGTTTTCTTTCTAAAGGAGATTACAATATATATTATATAAGATCAAGAAACCTAAACAGGGAAATACTAATACTACTCTATAGAAAGGTAAACTAAACTTAGCTATATTTAACACTCCTCCTCAAGTTGAAGCGAAATGTTAATCATGCGCAACTCGAACGAACATCTAACAGGGTTTCAGGTATTACTTCTAACTCCACATCCTCAGTCAATTGAGGAGGCAAGGTTGAGGACACGTTCTGATCTCCTACAGCTTCCTTCAGCTGTAACATATAGAAAACGGGGTGGATGCGAGCCATCTTTGGAAATTGCAACTTATACGCCACCTTACCAATTCGCTCTATAATGCAAAATTGTCTATAGTAACGAGAGGCTAGCTTACAAAAAGGCCTTCTTGCCATCGACTTTTGCCTATACGGCCAAAGCTTGAGGTAAACCATATCACCCACTTTGAATTCAACCTCCCTTCGAGACTTATCAGCCACTTGTTTCATGAGTTGCTGAGCTCGAAGCAGGTAAGCACGTAGTTTATCGAGTATTGCATCCCGATACAGCAGTTGTTCCTCAAGGAAAGATACCCCAGTACTCCCAAGTAGAGTTCGGCATAGTTTCGGAGGGTCTCAGCCATATAAAGCTTTGAAAGGTGTGCATCTCGAAGACGTATGGTACGATGTATTGTGCCACTCTTTTAGACACTCTTTTAAAAAATTGGTTCCCACCTTTCCGATGTGCCACTCTTTTAGACACACAAAGCTCTTGAACTTTTTCAATCAAGTTGATCTCCCTACCAAAAACTAGAACAGAGGTGTAAAATGGCAGGAGGAATAAAGGTAAAAGTTGCAAATCCAGAAACACCTTTTACAAATTGGTTTGCACAGATCTTGGTTTTCCAATCACATTTGCAGAGGCTTTGAACTTACCCAATTGGAGTTGTCTATCATTGCAAAACAGAGTAATATTCGGTGAATTTTAGAACAAACCCAAAAACAAAAGGCATAGTTGACTAATTTCTTCTCAGATTTGTAGAACTTCAAAATTGACCTAAGAACCGCAACTCACTTCTCTTTCTCCAAATAACAAGAAAAGCAAGTGAAAGCATTCTGGTATTAAGTAGTACAGTATTTCCGGGAAACTAGTCAAAGCAGCAGCAACAGCAGCCTGAACAAGCTTTATGAGGTAACACATAAATTGCAAGACACAGGAGGTAACAATCCTTAAATCTAGGAGCGTAGATAATCATAAGTAATAACGACAGCAGCTGCTGCTGTCAGCAGTTTCATGGAGTAAGGTATGAGCTTCATTCTAGAACTTTGCAAAATATCATATTTCACAACAAAAACATACCTAGTTCTGCAGCCTTCATTGCAGCTATTTTTGCAGCATCTATATCAGACTCTTTCACACAGTCTTGCTCTGCATTAGCTTTACCAACAAAGTTCTGACCTTGTTTTAAACTTGAAGACTGGACTTCATTGGATATAGTTGCATGCTTTATAGCTATATTAAAGAATTCATAATTAAAAAAGAGAGGTGATTATGGAATGCTTAAAATTAAGGAAACAATTAAGAAGTTAGTAACAGGAACTACCATCCTTGCTATACTCGGTATCTTTATCCATGCTAAACTTTGACTTCTTTGTAGCTAAAACTTTTTTATCATCAAGCAGCTCTCTAGGTTCCTTAAAATGTCGGTCCTTTAGTCCCCTAGGCTCCTGATCATAAGACTTTCCCTTCCCATCCCTTGTGTATTTGGGGTCATCCAGCTCCTTAGAATCCCTCCAGGAAGTGTCTTTATGATGATGTCCAGATCGATGGCCCCTGGGCTCCTCATGGGTAGATAAGGATTCACTTTTCCCATCCTTCAAAGTCCTTGGGTAGTCTCTTTTTTCCTCCCTGGCATCATCCTTTTTATGCTTATCCCCTTCCCCAGACCTGACTTCTTCTGCTTTGAAGTTGGTCTGCCTCTTACCAGATCCACCTCTGTCAGATGATGAATCCTTATACTTCTTCTGATACTCAAGCGATGAGGCCTCTCTATCCCTGTCCCTACTTCTATGTCCTGAACCATCTGATCTATCTCGGGAGTGCTTATCGACATTATCTCTTGATCTGTTTTGCTCAAATTCTCTTCTAGCATGATCACTATAGCTGCCATGACTGCCACTGCCACTCTTTGTACGTGGGGATGACTTATGGAAGTTCTTCTGATCTTCCTCTGCATACTTTTCACGTCTTTTATAATCATCATGCCTACGATCATTATAAGATCTTCGATCAGCATTTCTGTTAGAACCACCATCCCTGCTGTAACGGCTTCTTTTCTGATCCCTATCAATGTCCCTCCTGTCATCCTTCCTTTGGCGGTTATCGTTGTGTTTAGCATTGTCATCCCAGGAACGGGCAGGGGTAGAACTACGCTCACGAACAGGCTCCCCTGCAAGTCAAACCATGTTATTGGCTGGTATCTGAGCACTCAATGTAGCATACATTGAATCTCCAAATGCATCCATGACTTCACACAAATGAGATGATGACTATAATTAACCTTCTAAAACAACAAGAACTTATGCAATTATTGATAACAATAATAATAATAACAACAACATTTATACTCCGTATGAAAAAATTGCACAAGTGGAGTAGAAAAACCTTGACATCTATCAATACATATTCAGGGTACTAGGGAAGTCCATCTTGATTAATTAATGAACAGACACACGAGTCACGACAAGCTTTTTAGAGTCGCTTGTGTAAAGAAAAATTATAGCAGCAACATGTTAAAAAAATTCTCATAACATTATAACAAGTTAAATTCCAATAGCCAACTTCAGCCCCAAGCAAGTTAGACCACATGAATCCCAAGTCAGACTAAGGGTGTGAAGTCCTTCCTACCCTGGTTATGTTTTTCTTGTACATGCTTCTGTCTGTATATTTTGTTTGTGTGTCTACTTAATTTTTGTCGCTTACTTTCTTGTTCTTCTTATGTTCCTTTTCCTCAAAATCTTTGAGCTAGATTTATCCTCACTTTGTTCTCTCCGCACACTCTGCACAAGCCAGGGGTCTTCACGGAAACAGCCGCTCTACTCTTTGGAGTAGCGGGCAGCTACGTGTACGTCTCATTCTCCCCATACCCCACCTCCAGGTGGGATATGCTGGGCTTGGTTAGGTTGCTTTTGTTTGGTTTATACAAATTCTGCTTCAAACATTGTCGTTTTGTCGAGACTTGAGAGTATAGGCATCAAATGATTCATCTAAGATTACAACCATATTCATAAACCAAGTCATGAGAGAAATTTTGCCACGACAACTTGATTAATATAACTCAAAATACAAAAAAGTAACTAGACTTTTAAACCACCAAGCAATTCCCTCAAACATCACTGTGAACAAACAAAAAAGTTCCCATAGGCACCATTAGCTTCTAGATGGGTACGAAGCACAATATATTGACCATTTAATAATACCTACAAACTGAATCAAGTCTTTATCTCAATAATGACCAAAGCAACGCCAATTACTCTCAATGCTTACTCCATTCATGTGCAAAATGGGGGAAAAATCCATGTAATTGATATATACACCATGATACTCTTGACCTACTCAACTTATCCGGGAACCCCTATTTCTTAAAGAAACAAGGGGTATAATTAGTGAAGTTACAACTAACATTTTCTAAAATTATATTAACTTGACATGAGATCATCCAAGAAACTAACATATACAAGGTAACTGACAGGTCCAAGGCATGCTAACTTTTAACGAACACATGCCTCCAACTAACATGTTACCAACACGATCAGTTAACCCACGAAGACATAAAACAGAAACAACTACAATTTTTGAATTCCCTGAATTTGCTATTGAGGAGATGTTAGTATATTAGATTACTTAATGGTCCATCCGTTTCCAGCTGTTGTTCCCTTCCTAAAGGCAGGTTCTTACGCGTTACTCACCTGTCCGCTACTGGAAACACCACTTCCCGTCTAGCGCTTTCTTATCAGAATCCATGACAAAAATTAGAATATATGGTAACACTCCAAGTAGAAAAAACTAACCATCGGATGAAGAAGAGCCGCTCACTGGAGACCTACGTCGATATTTTCTGTTTGAAGGATCATTGGAAGGCTTATGAAATGCGGCTTTAGCTCCAGCACTATTTGAAGGAGAATGCAAGTCTGAGTCCATGTTTCTTAATGCAATATAGCAACAAACTGCATTTGTAAGTGTACAAACACATTACTTCTCAGCACGGTATGATATTAAATATGATCAAGCAATATAGCACCAAAGTGCATTAGAAGGTGTATGAACATTTGAACACTATTAGCAGCACAGTATATTGTCAAAATAATCAATATACCTGTAAATCAATTTCCGATTGATGTTCCGATGCTTGCCATGAACATGATCCTGTAACCACCAAAAATGCACAATTTGTTTAAACATTCCATCTAAAATCAATATTAAGACCTTATTCATTAATGAATCTACAAACGCATGATAAAGCTTGACAAGCAATTTCATTCCTGCATGCTTATTAGGTCTATAATCCAATTGCGCCAAGTAGGATCTAGCCTGGCAAAACTCCAGCTCGTTTGAGATTTAAACAAGCCAAGCTAGTTTTAAAGAAGTTTTTAACGTTTTGAAGAAGCTCGAGTAGAGCAGGTTCCAGGACAGTTGGCATGCTTTATCGATCGAACCTGTTAGCTAGTATACAATCATATTCGCTTCTTCCTATAAAATTACAATAAACAGTTGAACATAAATTGAAATACTGAAATTAACAATCAAACCCGTAAAATTAACAGTCAACAGTGAACAAACTTTCATTAGATCTACACTCAGTAAATCTAACATCAAACAGCAAATTAAAAATCAAATGAACTTACCAAGTTGGAGAACGATGTTGGAGAGAAGCGTGATAGAGACGAAGGACAACCGGTGAAGAAAAGGGAAGAGGCGACGTAGCGTGGTGGAGATGTGACGGAGGGAGGAGGCGAGAGGAAGGACGGGGGTGGATTGCTAGGGTTCTTTGGAATTTGTTTCGAAGGAAGGGGAAAGAGGCGACGATCGTATTGAATTGTTTCTTGTTTTTTCTGTCTTTTAAATAAAATGATAATTTTTAAAAGCCTTCTTGACATGTCTTCGATGTATAGAAAGATATTTAGTGCTCTTCCATTCGTTTTTTATTAAAACCTGTATAGATATTATTATCTGTATATTAATAAATAAATTGTTATTTGATTGTTGTGTTAAATAATAATCTGAATGTTAAAAATGATCATTTTACCTTTAATCTTTATTTTGTCTAAATAAAATAACAGTTTGATGAAAATTTGGAATAAATCTTATGATTATAAAAAAAATATCAATTTAAAAGTTTTTTTTAATAAAAACAACTTGATTAATATAATTATATGAGTTAAATATTATAATCAAAACAATATTAATAAATCCTTATAATAAAAACAAGTCAACGTCATACTTTTGATACAATTTAAAATATCAAACATTTGAAACTAGTCAATTTGCAATTTGATCACCCAGATTAGTCATATATTGTGTGCTATCAACATCCTATTGTAATCTATCTAGATACACTTCTCCACTTCCAACATTTTCTTCATTGGTGAAAATGGTGTCTTCATTGTACTCCATAAAAAGTTGATCTTGAATATTATATTTGCTTATAAAGTTGTGTATCATGAAGCAAGCAATGACTACATTTCTATGTTTTGTAAATGGAAAAGGAGTCGTTTGCTTCAAAATTGGGAATCTAGCTTCAAGACACCGTAAGCACGCTCATTGACATTTCGAAGTTGTGCATGCGCATGATTAAACTTTTCTTCTTTAGTTAAAGCACGTCTGCATCGATAATCTGCTAACCAATACCTCGTGTTACTATACAAAGCTAAAAATCCACGAGCGTTGGAATATGCAACATCAAAACGATAATATTTATCACCATGCAACAATTGATTAGGCAAACATGCAAACATTATCTATACTATCTTATTAAGCAAATTTAACAAAAGTCTTAGGGGCTGTTTGGCGGTTGCTGAATGGTTTGGTGCAGAATGGCTAAGTGGTCAGAATGGTTAAGAGGGTCAGAATGGTTAAGTGCTGAATGAAATAATGTTGTTTGGTAACTGTTTTCTGAATGAAAACAAATTACCATTTTAACCCTCTTTTTTTTAACCTTTTAATTGTGGGATCCTGAACTAGTTTGTTGCTCTCTAAAATTTTTAGTGATAATCACTGTTTCATTATGCATTTACCTAACAACTAAACATTGAAGAAAGAAAACCTAACAACTAAAAGCCTAAATAAGTAAATTCTTGCTCTCATTTCTATACAAGAAGAGGTGAACATGGATTTCCTTAAAAATTGAAGAAAGCAGTGAGTTGATCTACATCTAAATAGCAATGTTCCTCTGTTTTTCTCAAAACCATTTCGATTTCTAATAAGTCAAGTTGAAAGTAATATATCGAAAATCATGCAAATATACTTGAAATCGAAGCTATGCTACTGTTTAGGGACTGGCGACCGGCGACCAAAATCATCCCAAACGAAAGATACTTGAAATAGGGGAGACAGAAGATACATGATGGAGGCGACAATCGAAGCTGTGGAAGGCGACCAACGATAGAGACGGTGGAGGTTGTCGGCGATGGAGACGGTGGAGGTTGCCGGCGATGGAGACGGTGGAGGTCGCCGGCGATGGAGACGGTCGAGCGACAACCGGAGAACCTGTGCAACGCAACGAGTTCTCGTGAAGGTAGCGATGAGTGGACGGCTGGAAGAGGGTGTGGAAGGGTAAAGAGGGAACAAATGTAATCTGAATGGTTTAGTGAACCCCTAGACTCAAAATGGTTAAAAGGCTTGTGTAACCATTAAGAGGCTTGTTTTTTTTGCCAAACAAACCTTATCTCTTACCGATTAAGAGGTTGGCTTTTAATGTCACCATTAAGAGCCAAACATACAGCCTCTTAAAGTCTTAAAATACTAAATGACCAAAATACCCTTTATACTACCCTTAGGTTACCTTTTCACTTTTTCACTCTCTCCTCTCTCACATACACTCACCCCCATTTTTTTAAATTATAATTTTAAATTTACACTTTATACCCTTATAATTAGTTAATTAATTTACTTTACGTCCTTTACTTTTAAATGTTTCAATTTAAACCTTTATCAAATTAACATACATAATCGTATATCAATTAAAACATGTTTAAAAAATACATTTTTATTTTAACAAGTTACACTATTATAATCGTCTTGTTAATACCTTCGAAATGAGTCCAATATTGAATAGTTTTTGACTTAATTATATTATTATATATTATATATACTGTGAAAAAATATTTTTAATATTTATGATTTATGATTTATACTTTTATAGTTATTTATTTATATATATACTATATATTTTGGGGTTAGGCTGTCCAAATTGCATTGTATAATATGTTCTGAATTAATATGTTCTTGGGTTTTTTCGAAATATATATATACATGTATTAATTCAACCTTAATATGAGTTTCTGGACAAGAAAGAGGGCAAACAGTTGAAATTTCATTCTAAAACCCATATTTTTTGGTCTTTTCATGGCTTATGATCTGTCAAATTTGTAGTTTTCTTTATTGGTTTTGAGTGTTTATCTTAAAACTCAAGTTTCTTGGTTCTTTGCTCTTGGTGTAAATCGAACACATTTGTGGAGTTGTTTAAATATGTTGGATTTTAAACTTTGGTGTAAATCGAACACATTTGTGGAGTTGTTTAAATATGTTGGATTTTAAATATATTGAATTTTAAATTGTCATACACTTTTTTCCATCGATAGTCTGTAATTGAAACCATAACTCTTATTTATTCAAATTGTATTAATATGTAAAGACCAAGTGTAACTTATATCATCGTTAAATATTACTTATAAAACCAGTGAAACTTCAAAATCGTTAAAATTCATGGCTCCCGCTGCATTGCGCGAGTACACAACTAATTTCAAATTAAACATGTTCGATATAAGTAAAATGATGTATACCTTCAGGTGGAAAAGGAAAACCAGAACTTGGGGTTAAATGCAACTTCAGTTAGCACTCTAGAATCATTGCAATGTCTTCCCATCCAACCCAAACAAATGTGAATATCATATTGAAATCATAAATGCCTAGAACATTTTGGTAGCATCAACCACCTCCTATATATGTAGTTTGATGACTAACAGGCACAACTGCATGTATGAGTGTGCCGTCTAGTGCACCAATTGCACTATTCATTTATGAAAAAATGCTAAATATTTGTACTTAACTATTAAAAAACTATAAAAACAAAGCTTATCGGACAGACAATTTCTCTCGCGAACTTCATCATTCATCATAGAACTTCATGAAAACAACTATGGACAGTGTCGATGGAATGTTGAAATCTTCGTTTGATCACTCTATAACGTTTGTTATGTCCGATCATTGTTAAAAACATAACTACTTTCTCCTCGACACTTACAAATCTACCATCTTTTACCCAACCCCTTTGTTTAAAGTGATCGTATAGTAATGCATATGCTTCACGAGGCATACAAATCAACTCCTGAAATTGCAAACTAGATCCATGTAGCAACTCTTGTATGTATGCATGTCCACTCATAGCTGAAGTGTGATCTCATACCCTCTCGATTCTTGTTGAAGAATTCATTTTTCGTCTTAAATACCAAAATAATAGAGTTACGAATAAATGTTCCTCCTTGTAAGTCAACATATCTAAAATTGCAAAAATATATCAACATCATTTATATATCTAAAATTGCAAAAATAATCGTAAATCAACTTGTAAACATCATTTATATATCTAAAATTGCAATAATAATCGTAGAACAACTTGCAAAAATCAACCAAATATCATAACCATGTTTATATTATTGATTACAAGATCAATACTCAAGAATTTCACCAAAATAGCCATTAATGAAGAAAATCAAAGTTCAACATATGTTCTTTATTTTCGAAAGCTCCAAATCATCAATCAAGCATCATAACAACTTAGTTAGGATATAACCAATCTAAATATAACATATTACTAATATAACTCAGATTAGGTTTCATTGATGTCATCTCTAACTAGCTTCAAATCAAGAGATTAACCAATGAAATAGTTATACCTTAATTGGAGGATGAATTTGGCATAAAAATCAAGCAAAACCCCCTTGAAACAACCTTGATTCACCCCTATGAAGCTAAAATCACCCCCGGTAGTAAGTTTTGGAGATGAGAGTCTGTTTTGGGTGAAAAAGAAGGTAAATAACATGTATAACCGACTTTTACGAGTTGGGGCTGAGTTGACTCGGCTGAAAACTCGGTTTGACCACTAATCACTAAAAATTGCATAACTTTTCGCTCGGACCTCCATTTTTGACGTGGATTTCGCTCACGCGTTCGTAAAGAGATAATATACAACTTACAATAGAAATATTTCAAAAAATATCTTCCAATAAAAGTCAGTTTTTATATATCCGTAACGTAGATATTGATGCTTTTGACCCGTTTCTTTCCAATTGTTTTGCCCCGGTCCTCGTACGATGATTCCGACTATTTCATATATAGTTTATTGCATTCGGGTTTGCTTCCAAATTTTAGGTTTTGATTGCATA
>NC_037536.1:3742254-3744159 GCF_001531365.2 Cynara cardunculus var. scolymus | reverse complement strand
TTGTTGTATGAAAATTCAACCAATGGTAGATGCATATCCCAACTACCACCAAACTCAAGGATACACGCACGCAACATATCTTCTAACGTCTGTATCGTGCGTTCAGACTGGCCATCAGTTTGGGGATGATAGGTTGCGCTCAATGCCACGCGTGTCCCTAGTTCTCGTTGTAAACTGGCCCAAAATTTTGAAGTAAATCGAGAATCTCGATCAGAAATTACCTTCAGAGGAACACCATGTCGTGCAATAATCTTGTCGATATAAATTTGTGCCAATTTATCCATAGAATACGACTCTCGAACAGACAGAAAGTGAGCACTTTTGGTTAAACGGTCCACGACAACCAGATGCTGTCGTGCTGACGAGACGTCTTCGGTAGCTTTGTAAGGAAATCCATTGTAAGTTCCTCTAATTTCCACACCGGTATCTCAAGAGGTGGCTACCATAAGGTTTTTGGTGTTCAGCTTTAACCTGTGAACACGTAACACATTGTTTCACATATCGGTCGATATCACGCTTCATTCCCGGCCACTAATATTCAGACCTCAAATCGTAATACATCTTTGTACTGCCCGGATGCACGGACATCCGCGACTTATGTGCTTCAGATAATACCAATTCCCGAATACCACCGAGTTTTGGAATCCAAACACGGTCCTTGAAGACTTTAAGTCCTCAACTATAATCTGTCAGATTTGAAACATAACCAACTATACGCTCTGGTTTCACACGATCAGGCTTTAAAGCCTCTACTTGCCATTTTCGTATGTTGTCAACTAGTGTGGATGTCACGGACGTATGTGTAATAGCATAACACATGGAATTTGCATACGTCTTCCGGCTTAAAGCATCTGCAACAACATTAGCTTTACTTGGATGATAGAGAATTTCACATTCATAGTCTTTAATCAGTTTCATGGCTCGTTGTTGCCTCATGTTCAAAGTCTGTTGAGTGAAGATATACTTCCAACTCTTATGATCTGTGAATAGTTGACATTTGGTACCATATAAATAATGACGCCATAATTTTAGTGCAAAAACGACCGCTGCCAACTCAAGATCATGAGTTGGATAGTTCTTTTCATAATCTTTCAACTGTCTCGAAGCGTATGCAATTACGTTGCCTCGCTGCATAAGAACACAACCGAGACCCAGCTTAGAAGCATCGCTGTAAACTACCAAGTCGTCACTACCTTCTGGTAAAGCTAGAACATGAGCATCTGACAAACAAAGCTTTAACACCTGAAAAACATTCTCTTGAGCTTCACCCCATTCGAACTTGACATCTTTCCGGGTCAACGAAGTTAAAGGCACGACAATTTTAGAGAAATCTCGTATGAATCGTCTATAATAACCAGCGAGTCCAAGAAAACTACGAATCTCAGATGCATTCTTAGTTTGCTCCCAATTCTTTACAGCTTCAACTTTGGACGGGTCAACCGACACACCGTCACAAGAAATTGTATGACCTAGGAATTGCACCTGACGTAGACAAAATTCACATTTCGAAAATTTAACATATAGACGCTCTTGTCGAATTGTTTCAAGCATCTCATACAAATGCTTCACGTGATCCGCTTCAGATTTGGAATATACAAGAATATCGTCTATAAACACGATCACAGATTTGTCCAACATTGGCCGGCACACGTGATTCATCATATCCATGAACGCTGCAGGTGCATTAGTTAAACCGAATGACATAACTAAAAATTCATAGTGGCCATAACGTGTACGTAAAGCCGTTTTCGATTCATCTTCTTCATGCACTCTCAGTTGATGATAACCCRACCGTAAATCAATTTTAGAGAAGTAACTCGCACCTTGCAATTRGTCKAACAAATCATCGATACGTGGAAGTGGATATTTGTTCTTGATCGTTACTTTGTTTAACTCACGGTAATC
>NC_037536.1:3728797-3738312 GCF_001531365.2 Cynara cardunculus var. scolymus | reverse complement strand
AAAGTTCAACCTATGTTCTTTATTTTCGAAAGCTCTAAAACATCAATCAAGCATCATAACAACTTAGTTAACTTCTTAACCAATCTAAATACAACATATTACTAATATAACTCAGATTAGGTTTTCATTGATGTCATCTCTAACTAGCTTCAAATCAAGAGATTAACCAATGAAATAGTTATACCTTAATTGGAGGATGAATTTGGCATAAAAATCAAGCTAAACCCCCTTGAAACAACCTTGATTCACCCCTATGAAGCCAAAATCACCCCTGGTAGTAAGTTTTGGAGATGAGAGTCTGTTTTGGGTGAAAAAGAAGGTAAATAACATGTATAACCGACTTTTACGAGTTGGGGCTGAGTTGACTCGGCTGAAAACTCGGTTTAACCACTAATCACTAAAAATCGCATAACTTTTCGCTCGGACCTCCGGCTTTGACGTGGTTTTCGCTCACGCCTTCGTAAAGAGATAATCTACAACCTACAATAGAAATATTTCAAAAAATATCTTCCAATAAAAGTCAGTTTTTATATATCCGTAACGTAGATATTGATGCTTTTGACCCGTTTCTTTCCAATTGTTTTGCCCCGGTCCTCGTACGATGATTCCGACTATTTCATATATAGTTTATTGCATTCGGGTTTGCTTCCAAATTTTAGGTTTTGATTGCATAAACACGTATAAAGGGGATAATTGCAACGTATTTGCAAAAGTGTATGTTACATTGAGCTTTATAAGCTGATTATAGTATGCATCTCAGGGACAGAAAGTTTCAGGTTGGACAAAGAAAAAGAAGAGCATACATAGATACTTGTATAGTCCATTTAAGTTCAATATTTAGGTGCAATCATCTATGATAGATAAATTTGTAAAGTAACCCAGTATGGGACGGGCTGACATTAAGTTATATATTTATTCTTTTAAAGTCTTTTGCTGTAAACGGTCTAAAGTTTTAATTTAGCCATTATTTTTGGAGTGCTTTCGGAGAATCTGTTTTAGATTACGTAACATTTCTCATGGTAAAATCATGGGTGTTACAATTAAACCAACCATTCCAAATACATCAACGGCAAAAAAGAGTCATAAGCATCAACACAAATGCCATTGGAAATGTATTATAAGCATTAACAAAAAAGCCATTGGAATTGTATCATAAACATCAACAAAAAAGCAAGCATAATCCTAAATATCAATGGCCAAACCGACAACCACATACTTGTAGCCTTGTTTATCTCCAACCGTCTTAACCCAATCAACCRCAAATTCAGGCGGTATCATCAACCATGGCTCTCTATTGTCCTTGTCACCAAGAAGAGCCATTGCAATACGGTACAATGGACCATCTTTTGGCCATCCAAGTTCATTGAGTTTTTGAAGACAAACCATGTAAGAAAGAGGCTCAAAACCATCAGGGTTCCCATGTTTTACGGCCAAAGCTTTTAAAACTGACAAAATCTCCTCATCTATGTCAGATTGGCTAACTTTTCTCTTGTTGGTTCTCACTTGAGTACGAGCTGAAGATGCGGGAGTTGAGAAAGTGGGTTGGGAATTGGATTGGGAATTGGAGATCTCTACTTCCTCATTGTTGGAAACAAAGAAAGGCTCGACAGAAGGCTTGGGATCATTTAATAGCGGTCCATAGCTTCCGATGCCCGTGGAAACACCACCTTCAATCAATTGCGTACATAACTCGGGGAATGGAAGATTAGTTGTCCTTAACGATTCAATATATTTATTTGATTGTGTTAAAAAAAACATTGTAAGTAACTAATCAAATTTTAAATAGAAGGAAAAAAAGTATAAAAAGAAAGTGACCTGAATCTCAAGTTCCCATTGCTCAGGTGTCAAATTAAACGAGTTAGTTGAAGGATCATACATGTTCCCTGTTTTATTTTAAAGTTTCAACCACACCCCATATTTTCCCTTTAAGTAGTCATAGTGGTTATGCATTTGCTTTCTATCCACATGAAAGTTGTGAATCTCCTTCAGATGATCAAAAACTTTCTTCCGGGACAATGATTTTAGACTTCCACCTTCCTTTCCGTTCAAAGTTATCTCAAGAATGTAACTTTCTAGAAACGTTTTTACAACAACCATGTTTTTCCAACTTATCCTAGTCCTTTTTTGCGGTTGTAAAATCGGTTGTTTGCTCCATACCTAATCGGTTAAAAATTATCAAGTTGGAAACACATAATCGACAAAGACATGAACAATGACATAAAACAGAAATCATGGAAATCATGGAAATCATGGAAATCATTGAGCAGGTTCACTGCTTTTCCACACTCTTAACCAAGATTGTTACAAGAAACAATCTGTCAATGTATACCTAGATTCTAGAGCATTCCTTCATATAACCAAATTGCAGAATAAATGCAAACTAGTAATTCATTGGCAATTGAATGGTTTAAAAAAAATATATTTAAACAAACCTCCTCCCCCACCCCAATCTGTCAATCCTGTTGTTTATAAATTGTTACAAATTTTTTGGTCAATCTTTCCAATTGTAAAGTGGACATTTTCTGTTTTTTTTTTCTCATGGGAAGTAGGTTATAACAACCCCTTAATGACTGCTGATAGGTTAACTTCAAATACTCTAAGAAAAAAACTAGCATGTAATAGTAACAAATCAAACAAAGGGGTGAGGCAAACAACCCCTTAATCGCTACTGCTCCTTTGATGCTGTCACAGTAACAAATAGAACAAGATGAAGTAACAACCCCTTAATCACTAATGCTCCGTTGATGTTGTCACAGTAACAAATCGAACAAGATGAAGTAACAACCCCTTAATCTACGATCACAAAGGGGAACAAAAATCGAACAAGAAATCTATCTGTTCTATAACCTTGATGAATCAAACACATACGATGATGAATCGAACACATACAATAGTGAATCGATGAATTGAACATATACARTGATGAATCGAACACATACAACCTGTGGAGAAGAACGACATACCTGTGTGAGCAATGGATTCAACAGCCTGTGGAGAATGATGGATTCAATGTGAAGAACGAGTCTGGAGCGTCTCTATTTAGGGATATGGAGGACGATGGATTTAATGTGAGTAGTTAGGGAGAGGGGTAGGTGAGAAAAAAGTAATGGCTGATTACATATAAGAGTGATTACATAGCTTACCGAATCAGCCCCTTTATGCATGATTAAGCCGTTACCGAACGCAAAGATATGGTTGTGCGAAACGGCCATATCACAGCCATATCTATTATGTGACTCAATAAGCCCTTACCGAACAACCCCTTAGACTGATGTCTAATTATATCGTATAGTACGATTACAATTGAATTGAATAAAATTGCTAAAATATAACCAGATTATCTTTAAAATGATGTTTAATATATTTTCTTAATTATATAGGGTGAGTTTGGTATGCAGACTACATGGGACGGGACATGACAAAAAAATAGTCCCATGTTTGGCATGCCATGGACAAAAAATACATAGGACAAGATGAGACTAKTTTTAAGTTTCATAGGACAAAACTTGATGTTTTTTGTTCCACCAAAAAAGGTGGAATAACATGGGACTGAATATAAAAATGACTACATTACCCTTGTTATTTCTTCCAATAGAAAACCTAATTATCCCACCATTTGTGCAGCCTCCTTCATCACGTACTCGTCTTTCTTCCACATCGCCTCCTTCCATCATCTTCTTCCACCGGCCTCCATTGCCTCCCATCGCCTCCTCTCCTCTGCAATCGGTAGGATTTCCCCATTTCTGCCTCTCGTCTCTTTGTCTGTGTACGATTTCCGTTTCTTGCCTGTGTACTTGCAAAAACCAATGAATCTCAACAAAAACTTGAAAATGGGTTAGGGAGTTATATGGTTTTGCAAATATCAGTCTTGTATTTTGATTTATCTTATTTGCTATGATTTTCTTATATTTGTACTTATCAAGTTGAGTTCTTGCAATTAACCTTGCAATCGACAAGGACTATTTTTCTGTACTAAAATACATTTGCTTTTTACAAATGGAAGTAAGTATGTTTCTGTACAAGGACTATGTTTCGAATTTAGAACCGTCTTATAAAACTAATATTCAGAACCATTGATAAGAAAACCTGAGGTTAGGATTGCATCCCCCCAATATTCRGAACCATAACACATAACACTAAAGCCAATCTGATCAGCATTGTTTATGTTCATGCACTTGTGGGCTAGTAACGAGGATCAACAATATACTTAGAAAATATGTTCTTTTCCAAGGTTTCTCTTGATATGCCTATTCCCAGTAGCAATTGCCTCTACAGAGTTGATTACTCTTTACTCCCTCGGTCCCCAAGAAAAGTACATTTTTGCAATCAAACACTGTGGGGACTGCAAAATCAATATGGATTTTTTTTACCAATTTAGAGACTAGCTACCAACCGCTCTCTACTCTTGCAGTGTTTGTTTATCAAATTCCCTTCCATAAATTTCAAATCCACAACAATTTTGAAGCAGGAGTGAGGAGACTATCCAAATTATTCCCCAAATTCAAATTGTAGATACTCATTGAAAGGATGGAGTAATAGTAAGGATAATTTTACATATAGTTTTTAAATGAAGCTAGGAGATTTTTTTTTGTTGTCCAGACTTACTATCTACTTGGCAGCATGTATTTCAATGAAGCTGCACGTAGTAATAGATAGGTATGGCAACGGGGCGAGATGGGCCGAGTTTTGTAATYCCYGGCCCCGGTTTGAAGTAACATCCCTCGGCSCCGGTCCCCGRYGGCTACGAGGATTAACATCTCATCCTTGGTCAAACATATGTCAATCCCCGGTCAATCCCATAAATAATATCCTTTAATTTGATTCTACCGGGGATCCCCGGCCCTGGTTTGAGTACCATCTCCCGTCCCCGGCCCTAAGACCYRTTTTAGYGRGGAATCCCCATCCCCRTTCGGGGTAGGTGAACTGGGTTCCCCACCGAGTCGGGGTAAATCACCATCCCTAGTAATAGACACCCGAGTATTTGTTGGTCCCGTTAGGGTTTACAAATGTGTATAACAGTTTGTAGAAGGGGGGATACAAACATAATAAACTTTTCAAATTTAAAACATATATTGATAAAGAAGGATTACAGATTTTACAAGATTGTTTGCAGAAAGATAAGGTAAAGATAACCTATCTAAACAATCTAAGTTACACACTAGTTCTTAGCAAAGAGAAATGATTTGTTGTTAAGACTTAGAAGAAAATTAAGTTCTTTCTGGGTATGAACTATTTAGAATACTTAAAAGGGATTCTAACTTACTTTTGAAGATAAGCGTATTGTGTTCTTTAGATGTGTGTTCTTTTACGTATGAACGTAAAAGTTAGGGTTCAAGAGTGTTAGAGTATCTCTGCATGGAGATAAAACACATCTATTTATATCCTTTGCAATAAATGCACTTATAATGCAATACAGTAGGGTTTGAATACGTGTCAAGCCTTTAGAGAAAGACTTGTCCTTTGCTACAGTGAATAGTACAAAAGCCTATTCATGAGCAGACATCCTTTCATGGAGTTGGTGGGGGTAATAAAGTCAATTAATCGGCTCCGTACCGTACTATGCTCTATAAAGGGTATGAGTTTGTCCTTTGTGTGTGTAAGTACAAGACAAAAACAATCGTGCTCAACAAGCTTATTTTGATTGCTGGATGCTGGAATAACCCGATCTCTTCAGCATTCGTTGAGGCATGGTTAGTCTTCACACATACGTGGACCAGGTTGTAATCACTGAATACCGCTTGTAGGATCGATTAACTCAGTTCTTGTATTAACCCAATACTCTAAATGATCTATATGACAAACACAACGCAACGGAAACAATAATAGGAATCAAAAAGAGCTATGAATCAAGCACAATGAAGAACAAGCAGACAATCAATATTAAGAACACACGAGAGAGAAGTTTCAAATGTATTTCAATTGTATTGAAATTAGACGATTACAATACTGGAAGCGGCGCTGATTACAAAGGAGAAAGCTACTATATATACTATTTCCTAACCGCTTGTCTGACGTGACCTAGACGTGTGAAATGATCCAGGCCGTCCAAATAAAGCGTATTACAAAGGTAGTCACGTGATAAGCACGAGTAGCAAATAACCTATGTAAAACATCAAAGAACTATACTACAGAAGATGTTGCTGCAGACCCTCTGTGTGTCATCCCAGAGGCTATGCGGGATATAACTTGAAAGAGCTTGATCCTTGAGGATCATCTTTCAGAACCTCTGTGATAGACTGCAGAGGTTCTGTTGTCTTTGACTTGTATGTTGAACTTCTGTTGTTGGTTGGTGTGAGTTTTGTCTTCTTGAAGTATTGATGTTGCTGATAGATTTACATTACATATTCTCAACGATCACTGAAAAGACTCAGTGATGATCTCTGGAACTGAAAGACAGAAACATAAATACTTCGTATAAGGTAAAAGGAATTATTATCAAATCATTGAGAGAGAGGATCAACAATCTTCCTCTATTTGATGATAATAAAGCAATATAAAGAAACTTGTCTTATCAAATATCAATAAGAAAAAGTTACATATAAAGTACATGTCCTTTTTAACTATTTTGGGATCTTTTTCTGTGAGGTAATCTTTACTTAGAAAATTTTCTTAAGTTACAAGTCTAAGAAAAATTTAAAAAAAGGAAAATTGAAACTGAAAGCATGCTCACTGACTTATAGATTGTCAGTGAATGCAAGAGTAACACTAGAACTCACAAACTTGTGTCCTTATTACTCTATTCAAGAATCTTTTTCAATGATGCACAAAAATAGTTATATTAATTTCAAGGGAAATATTACAAGTCTTCAGTACATGTCTAAGACTTACAAAATATTAGATTAATCACTGAAAATAGACATAGAATATAGTTTATACAGTGAAAGAATGAAGTACAAAAGAAATAACTAATCTAAGTTGTTCAAATTAATGTAGCCAGGTACATCTTCTCCGAGCTCCTTTGGACGTCGAAATTCCTTTCTGATCTTGATGTCCATCGGTTCACCATATATGTCATTGTTCAGCCAATATCGGATGTATGCAAGATGTTTCATTGGGCAGAGATGCAACTCAGACATTCTTTGGAAGTTGACTTCGCCATCATAGTCAAGGAAAATAAATCCTAACTCAGGCTTCATTTGCACAGTGTTGGGTATATAAGGACCCTTCGCTGGCAATGATAGGTTCAACATAGATATGGCTGGCTTCTTCGAAGCCTTTAGGACTTCTTCTAAGGAGAACTTTGTTTGATGTTTGTTCTTCAGGTATGGTCCATCATTAGGGCTTGAAGGCCTTTTTCTTCTTCCACCTTTCTTTAGTGTAGTCCTTTCAAGGACAACGACATACCTGGACACCTTCTTGATCAGCTCACTGATGATGTCTTCGATAATCGTCTTATGTCTGGACTTTGAGTGCTGAATGGCTTGTCGGATCTCTAGCCATTCATTGTATCCATATTCACCAAGGTAGGAAGGATACTCGGTCACGACCTCGAGATTATCCCTGGTGATGAGCATGGAGAGCAGCTTCCCACCGTCTTTTGTTCATTCGTTTATGCTGACGCTCTTGATAAGGTGAGGGCTGATCCTCTTGTTGAGACTAGCTTCACTCCAGCGCTTGTCGCATTCGGCCAGCTTTAAATTCTTTTCACGTTTAGCCTCTGCAATAAAACAGAGGCTTAGCCTGGGCCTGAACAATGTTCACCGTCTTTTTGGATTTTCTATTGGGAAGAACTTTTACAGCTACAGACTTGGCCAACTTTAAGCTGTTCTCAATCTGCTTCTTTTGGAGAGCAAGTTCTTCCTCAGCTCTGAGGGCCTCGAGTGTTTCAGCTTCGATTAGGAAGTCGAACTCGCCATAACTAGAGGTACGAAGAGGGATTTTTACCTTTATTTTAGTGAAGTGACTCCCTGAGTTGAGTCATCTGCTGGTCGGTAGGAGTGCTGGGGGTTGGGTTCTCAGGGACCTATTCCTCCAGCCAACCGCAGGTAGTCGAGGGAATAGCAAGTTGATACAGGGAGGTGACGATTACTTGGCTTGAGAACTCATCATATAAGGGTTCAAGGGGTTAGAATAGCATCTTGAGGTTCCCTTCTTCAACGACACCTTTGCTTTTCGACTTAGGGTTCTGGTTAGCTTCTAGAGCAGCCTCTTTTCCCCTGTGCTCCCTCTAGGATGCTGAATCCCTAAGGGTAACTCCTTTGGTGGCAGTGGTGGGACGCTGGTACTGGATGGTGAAGTCGTCTTCGTCGTCATCCAGGTCGCTGCCAGAGTCAAGGAGGTCAGGAGAATCACCTTCCTCCTCATCATCATAGTCTTCATCTTCCACCCAGCAATATGTGCAGAGGTGATGGGATGGTCATCATCACGAGCTTCAGCTCAGATGACATCAACTTCCTCAACTACAAGAGCTTCATGGGAAGTTGGGATATCACAGATAATCCAAGCTTCAGCGTTAGCTCTGGGAGCTTCAGCTTCATGGATTGCTGGAGCGGCAGGTTCAGCAGGAGCAGTAGATGGTCCAGAATCAGACCTTATCTCCCCCTCTCTGGTGATGGCTTGAAAGCATAAGCCAGAGAGTTGGTCAATGGTATAAAGTTGAAGGACCATCATCTCTTTTAGCCTGGTTAGAGTGTTGGCAATGCTGTTTGTCACTTCACGCGCTTCATGAAGCTGAGCACGATCATCAGCGGTAAAAGATGGAGCAATCACTGGCGCTGGTTGACAAGGAGCAACCAAGACTTGTTGTAGCAGCTCCGCTTGCTGAAGAGATTGGGCCTGTGCGTCATCGACCTTGCTCGTGAGAGCAGCGATGGCCTCAACATTTGCTCGTACGGCCTCTTGAAGAGAGAAAAGCTGGCCTTTCATGTCTTGGACTTCAGACCTGACGGCTGATAGATCTGCAGCAACTTCGTCCCTGTGAGACATTTCTTTATGGATTTCGTCCATGTAACATTCAACTTGCTAAAAGTCCATTTAGGTTGCTTAACATGTTTAACTAAGTCAATAAAGTATATTATGGGTTTGTGCTTACTTATGTTAGTTGAAAACTGAAAATGATAAAAGTGCACAATTTTTTTTGTCTAAGTGTGCACTATAAGGCCATATAGGGGAACCCGTGTTGTTGTAGTAAATAAGTGAAAAATATCAAAGTTAGATTGGAATATGGACTTTTGGATCGAATTAGAGACTGAAATTTTATACTTAAGCTTCTTATAGATTAACTAAGAGATCTGGATAGTTTCGTGCAAAACAGAGTTGAAACGACCAAGATACACATGAGGGACTAAATCTGCCAACAGTGGCAAACTAGGTTGACTTGTTGACCAAAATAGGTCAAAACCGGGTTTTGCGCTCCTAAATGGTAACTTCACCTCTAGAACTTTTACACACACTCAAAGGTGCGATTTTCACACACTTGGGCTTAAATCTTTCAATTCTTGATGATTAATGTTAGATTCTTGAATAATATGTGATAATTATCAAAGGTATGCTTCTAATTTCAAGTTTATTTCATA
>NC_037536.1:3726908-3728742 GCF_001531365.2 Cynara cardunculus var. scolymus | reverse complement strand
ACTCAGCTTTCTTTCTGTAGAAGGCTGCATTAATTGAAAGAATTACAAGAGGAGATAATAGATCATCCTCTGAAATGAATTACAATGAAAAAGAATTACAAAACAGAATTACAAAATTGTGAAGCTTGGGCCAAACTTTGGTGCAGAGGGATATCAAACTACAGATTCTGGAAAATCGTCTACCGCGTATAGTAAGTCAGTTTTGATCGTTCTGTAGACATTGAAGATCCATTCTCTGAAGTTGATTTGCATTTTGATCGCCTTCAAGATGGGAGACACTTCACCCTTTCTAAGATGTCCTCTGTCCATCTCTGTCGCCGCTCTTTTGAAAATCCATTCTAATGTCTCTGTTGAGTATTTGTGGGACTCTGTTGGGTCAAAGAACCTTAGGATATCATCCTTGTCCAAATACACAAACCCAAAAGTGGGATTGTGGATAATGGAGTTTGGAGGATACCTAAGTACCCAACCAGGCCTGCTATATGGAGGAGAGAGTTTTAGATTCTTTTGCACTAACCTTATCGCCAGCTCGAAGTCCTTCTGGCTATAATACCTAACTTGAGCGCGCATTACTTCGACCAGCCTTCTGAGCGATATTTGATAGGTGGACCTCCTCTCCATGTAGATGTTGAGAACTTTATGCATGTAAATGACATCAAACACGCAGAGGTTGTGAAGGTCGGCATCCGTGAGTGTATAGAGGTTTCCATCTTCTCTCCTTACCACATACTGAGCGTAAGGCACATACTTCTTTAGCAAGGTCCTTGGTGAAATTGTCACCAAGAAAGTGATCTGGTGCTCTGAGAAGACCTGCTCATGAGGCCTTATCAATTTGGAGAACTGGAATTTTGCTGCGACAGAGGGGATCTCGGTAAGCTCTGGATCATATGGGGGCTCTATGTCTATCGCAGAGTACTTCCACACCAGAACTTCTTCCAAAGTTGTAACAAGCACTGTTTTAACTTGAGGTATTGGAATCCTACTCATGGACTCAAAAATTTCAGATACTCTGTCTGTTGTGGAAGCCTCTGGCACCTTGAACTCTTCCTCTTCCAAAATTGGCCTCTGGGTCGATCCCTCTGCAAGGATTGGTTTGACAGTTCCTTGCAGAGCATCAAACGTACCCGTGGACGTTTCTTGGACTTGTGGGAAAAACGATGATGTGGCTTCTCCTTCTCTGTGGTGCATTGGAATTCTGCCATTCTTTGCCTGAGCCTCTGCCAGAGATATTTTTAACACTTTAAGGAGCTCAGGGTCATCGGCATACTTCTTTTCATCAATTTCCTTGGGGGTCTCTGTGCTTGACGACGACCCCTTCTGTGGAGACTCTACAACTTTGGCCTTTCCTTTGCCTTTAGSSTCWGGAGCCTTTTCCTTGCYTTTTGCAGCTGTAKGTTCCCCAATTTTGACAYCTCTGRCAGGTGCTCTGGCAGGAGTCTTCTTTGCCTTTGAGGCTTTCTTCTTGTCCTTCTTCTCCCCCTCATGACGATCATGGTCATCACCTTCATGATCGTCATGGCTCTGTTTGGCATCCACCTTGCAAGTAACCAGAGAAGCCCTCTTCAAATGACATAGAATTTTGGTGGCTGCCTTGTACATCTTCTCGATCACCTGTTCTGCACTCACAGAAGCGTTCTGTACATCCAACTCTGTCGCCCATTTTAGTTTGGAAACGCTTTTGTAGATCTCACTTCTGAGAAGATCACCTTCCCTCACAAGCTGTGATGTACAGTCCTTGATCGCTGTGTTGGAGGCTCGGGCCTCTGCAAGGAGTTGAGAGATGTTAGAGGTTACCACATCCCCTAGGGCTTCCACCATAGCATCTAGCTCTCTG
>NC_037536.1:3724745-3726353 GCF_001531365.2 Cynara cardunculus var. scolymus | reverse complement strand
CTGTGGCAAAGGCTTGAAGCTCCCCCTTTGTCACATACGTATCCCGGGAACCTAAATCACCAACACATGGTGATTTAGTGGCCTCGGAGCGTGAGGCACCCTCTGTGGCTGGTTGTTCGTAGCCAACATGGGGGCTTCCACCGGATCCTCGAACATCTCCCAAAGGAGAGCCTACCGGTGTTCTGTAGATTTCATGCGCAGTAGATTCAGAGCCTAACTTTGCAGATTGATCTAGTGGGGACAGARGGCATTCTAKACCCTCTGTCTCTGTGATCCTCACCTGTGCCTCTGAAGCACGTTTTGGTTGTTCATTCGTGTGAGGAGAGGCAACGAATGCCTCTCTTGGTTCTGTCGAGTCCATGAGCGAAGGGACTCTTGTCGTAAAACCTTCATCCTTTTGAGAGGATGAGGGAGTTGTATGAGGTTGCCCAGGTGTGCGTTCCACAGAGGACGAAAGAATGTCCTCTGTGGGGATGGTTTGGGTAGGGATTGGCGTGCCTTCTTCAATAGAGGTTCCCTCTAGAACAGGGCCTCTAGACATGTGGGTTGCACTGGGAGTTGAGCTTGGTTGTGTGCCTTGGGCATCTTTTTTACCCTCACCTATGTCTTCTTCTTCATCTTCGTCGTCTAATACGACCTCTGTCTCCAACTTAGAAGAGTCAAGAGGTTCTTTAAATTCCTTTTGGATTTTGGAGAGAACCTCCTCTCTTTGTTCTGTTGGGGAAGCATCAAGAACAACTTTGCGCAACCTTCTGCGCTTTGGAGTAGGAGTGGCCTCTGCCGGGCTCTTTTCTGCTGCGGCCTCTTCAATCACAGGCTCTGTGGCTACTTGTTCTGTGACCACAGGCTCTGTTGGTTGAGCCTTCTTGATTTTCTTCTTTTTGGTCTTTGGCAGAGGTCCACTTGGGCCTTCTTCTTCTGCGGGCCTCTTTTTCCCTTTCTTTGTCACAGGAGAGTCGATACCCTTCTGTGTCTTCTTGGCCTTCTTGGCCTTCTGGGATGGGGACTTGGGATTCTAGGGGGTTCCTCACTCACCTTTCCAGCCTCTGCAGGCTCCACCCGTCTTCCCTCAACCCTCATTTTCTCAATCTTTTCTCCTAGAGGAACTCCTATGCGTGGAGGGGTCTCAGGGACTGGTTCTGGTCGCCTGAATCCACGTCTGTAAGATTTTCTCTCTTCATGGCTTAGGAACCTGAGCATGGCTCTTGATAATGGCCTAGGGCTTCTGTACCCTTGTTCATGCTCTGTAGGATGAAACTCCTTGAATGGATAGAGCCTCGCATTTGGCTCCACAGAGGGGAGTTTTGCAGCTAGCAGGTCACCAAAAATCAGACCAAGGAAACGTTGAAGGATGAGGTTAGGTTAAGTCATGTCCTCCTTGGCCTTTCTCGCCCCTCTGAGTTGCGCACTTCTTCTTGATAAGGCCTCTTGATAAGGCCGACCATGTCCTCGAAAATCAAACTGGCATAGTCCAAGGGAAGGTTAAAATATATCCCATAAACGATAGAGATCATCGCATGGGAGGTTTGGTCATGGCTACCCACCTTCCCTGTCAAGCAACAGTTGATAATGGAAAACAAAGTGTTCCAGACAGGGGGTAGGCCTTTG
>NC_037536.1:3723452-3724530 GCF_001531365.2 Cynara cardunculus var. scolymus | reverse complement strand
TTGAAGATCCTCCAAAGTGGGCAAGTGCAGGGCAGTCCTCAATAAGTCCACATTCAATTCCAAAGGAACTAGGGATTTGTTCACAGGGTGAGAGGCATAACCAACAATGGTTAACCCAGAATTGTCAAGGGTTGTGATATAGGCACTGAGAAGAAATTAGGTTATATAGGTTTCAGGGGTGGGTTTGGTGGCGGTTAGGGCAAAATATAGTGGGTGATTTCGAAGGATTTGAAGAAGAGGGAAGGTGAAATCGGGAAAACCTGTAGTGGAGGGAGCAAAAWAGTAGTTATTAGGTTTCTTGACGAGAACAACCTTTTCGTACTTGTTCTGAATGAAGGACAATGCATGGGATGTGAGAGCCTCTTGAAATTTCTTTATTTTTAGCTCTCTGTCAAGCACATCTTGATGTTAAAATTCTCTTTCCTTTTGAAAGAACTCCTTCACAGAAGTAACATTGCACTTCTCGTGCTCCATCTGCCTCAACTCTTCCACCYTTATTTTCAAATCTTTTTCAACCTTGGCAAGTTTTTGTTTTGAAGAATTTTCTAAGTTTAAAAACTTGGACTATGCCAGTTTCTAGATCTAGGATGGCCTTCATGGACATTGTGATATTCATCCACTCAGCCCCAACGCTTTTCAAGAATAATGAGTTATTCTCCTCTGCCGTTCTTGGGATGCCATACCTCTTACAGTTGCTGATTAACGTGTTTAGTCTCGAGTATGTATCCGACAGAGACTCACCATCTTTAGCCTTGAAGCTGTAGTACTTGTCGATGCAGATTGCACGATTGTTTTTAAGCGTTTTCCTTCCACCTTCAATGAGCTTCTCCAGTTCTGCCCAGATCTCCATGGACAGTTGACAGTGATCAATATACTTAAAGATGTCATTAGGAATTGCCATGATCAATAAACGTTTACATTTTCTTCCCAACTCGACGATAATCTTGTCCTCGTCGCTCCAGTTTGCTTCTGGACGTGGCTCATAATGCTCTGGTATTTCTGGTGTGGTTCCAGTTGTTGGAACTCTAGGAATTAGGTTCATGGGAACATAGGGAGGATTGTAAAGGAATTCACAGAT
>NC_037536.1:3717894-3722932 GCF_001531365.2 Cynara cardunculus var. scolymus | reverse complement strand
AAAGGAATTGTTGGCTAGATTTGCCATTTAAAGAAGAAGAACAATATGAATACGAAGAAACTGAATGAAACAGTGAAAAACAGAAAACCTGAGAAAGAAGATGTGTGATCTTGAACGAATGAAGATTAATACCAAGAACAGAATAAATAGAATTAGAATTCGATTCCTGCTCTGATACCAATTGTAGGATCGATTAACTCGGTTCTTGTATTAACCCAATACTCTAAATGATCTATATGACAAACACTGCGCAGCGAAAACAATAATAGGAATCAAATAGAGCTATGAATCAAGCACAATGAAGAACAAGCAGACAATCAATATTAAGAACACACGAGAGAGAAGCTTCAAATGTATTTCAATTGTATTGAAATTAGACGATTACAATACTGGAAGCGACGCTGATTACAAAGGAGAAAGCTACTATATATACTATTTCCTAACCGCTTGTCTGACGTGACCTAGACGTGTGAAATGATCCAGGCCGTCCAAATAAAGCGTATTACAAAGGTAGTCACGTGATAAGCACGAGTAGCAAATAACCTATGTAAAACATCAAAGAACTATACTACAGAAGATGTTGCTGCAGACCCTCTGTGTGTCATCCCAGAGGCTATGCGGGATATAACTTGAAAGAGCTTGATCCTTGAGGATCATCTTTCAGAACCTCTGTGATAGACTGCAGAGGTTCTGTTGTCTTTGACTTGTATGTTGAACTTCTGTTGTTGGTTGGTGTGAGTTTTGTCTTCTTGAAGTATTGATGTTGCTGATAGATTTACATTACATATTCTCAACGATCACTGAAAAGACTCAGTGATGATCTCTGGAACTGAAAGACAGAAACATAAATACTTCGTATAAGGTAAAAGGAATTATTATCAAATCATTGAGAGAGAGGATCAACAATCTTCCTCTATTTGATGATAATAAAGCAATATAAAGAAACTTGTCTTATCAAATATCAATAAGAAAAAGTTACATATAAAGTACATGTCCTTTTTAACTATTTTGGGATCTTTTTCTGTGAGGTAATCTTTACTTAGAAAATTTTCTTAAGTTACAAGTCTAAGAAAAATTTAAAAAAAGGAAAATTGAAACTGAAAGCATGCTCACTGACTTATAGATTGTCAGTGAATGCAAGAGTAACACTAGAACTCACAAACTTGTGTCCTTATTACTCTATTCAAGAATCTTTTTCAATGATGCACAAAAATAGTTATATTAATTTCAAGGGAAATATTACAAGTCTTCAGTACATGTCTAAGACTTACAAAATATTAGATTAATCACTGAAAATAGACATAGAATATAGTTTATACAGTGAAAGAATGAAGTACAAAAGAAATAACTAATCTAAGTTGTTCAAATTAATGTAGCCAGGTACATCTTCTCCGAGCTCCTTTGGACGTCGAAATTCCTTTCTGATCTTGATGTCCATCGGTTCACCATATATGTCATTGTTCAGCCAATATCGGATGTATGCAAGATGTTTCATTGGGCAGAGATGCAACTCAGACATTCTTTGGAAGTTGACTTCGCCATCATAGTCAAGGAAAATAAATCCTAACTCAGGCTTCATTTGCACAGTGTTGGGTATATAAGGACCCTTCGCTGGCAATGATAGGTTCAACATAGATATGGCTGGCTTCTTCGAAGCCTTTAGGACTTCTTCTAAGGAGAACTTTGTTTGATGTTTGTTCTTCAGGTATGGTCCATCATTAGGGCTTGAAGGCCTTTTTCTTCTTCCACCTTTCTTTAGTGTAGTCCTTTCAAGGACAACGACATACCTGGACACCTTCTTGATCAGCTCACTGATGATGTCTTCGATAATCGTCTTATGTCTGGACTTTGAGTGCTGAATGGCTTGTCGGATCTCTAGCCATTCATTGTATCCATATTCACCAAGGTAGGAAGGATACTCGGTCACGACCTCGAGATTATCCCTGGTGATGAGCATGGAGAGCAGCTTCCCACCGTCTTTTGTTCATTCGTTTATGCTGACGCTCTTGATAAGGTGAGGGCTGATCCTCTTGTTGAGACTAGCTTCACTCCAGCGCTTGTCGCATTCGGCCAGCTTTAAATTCTTTTCACGTTTAGCCTCTGCAATAAAACAGAGGCTTAGCCTGGGCCTGAACAATGTTCACCGTCTTTTTGGATTTTCTATTGGGAAGAACTTTTACAGCTACAGACTTGGCCAACTTTAAGCTGTTCTCAATCTGCTTCTTTTGGAGAGCAAGTTCTTCCTCAGCTCTGAGGGCCTCGAGTGTTTCAGCTTCGATTAGGAAGTCGAACTCGCCATAACTAGAGGTACGAAGAGGGATTTTTACCTTTATTTTAGTGAAGTGACTCCCTGAGTTGAGTCATCTGCTGGTCGGTAGGAGTGCTGGGGGTTGGGTT
This sequence comes from Cynara cardunculus var. scolymus, assembly GCF_001531365.2. Lineage (NCBI taxonomy): Eukaryota > Viridiplantae > Streptophyta > Magnoliopsida > Asterales > Asteraceae > Cynara > Cynara cardunculus. Next base: position 3,720,535 of record NC_037536.1, on the reverse strand, counting down.
CTCAGGGACCTATTCCTCCAGCCAACCGCAGGTAGTCGAGGGAATAGCAAGTTGATACAGGGAGGTGACGATTACTTGGCTTGAGAACTCATCATATAAGGGTTCAAGGGGTTAGAATAGCATCTTGAGGTTCCCTTCTTCAACGACACCTTTGCTTTTCGACTTAGGGTTCTGGTTAGCTTCTAGAGCAGCCTCTTTTCCCCTGTGCTCCCTCTAGGATGCTGAATCCCTAAGGGTAACTCCTTTGGTGGCAGTGGTGGGACGCTGGTACTGGATGGTGAAGTCGTCTTCGTCGTCATCCAGGTCGCTGCCAGAGTCAAGGAGGTCAGGAGAATCACCTTCCTCCTCATCATCATAGTCTTCATCTTCCACCCAGCAATATGTGCAGAGGTGATGGGATGGTCATCATCACGAGCTTCAGCTCAGATGACATCAACTTCCTCAACTACAAGAGCTTCATGGGAAGTTGGGATATCACAGATAATCCAAGCTTCAGCGTTAGCTCTGGGAGCTTCAGCTTCATGGATTGCTGGAGCGGCAGGTTCAGCAGGAGCAGTAGATGGTCCAGAATCAGACCTTATCTCCCCCTCTCTGGTGATGGCTTGAAAGCATAAGCCAGAGAGTTGGTCAATGGTATAAAGTTGAAGGACCATCATCTCTTTTAGCCTGGTTAGAGTGTTGGCAATGCTGTTTGTCACTTCACGCGCTTCATGAAGCTGAGCACGATCATCAGCGGTAAAAGATGGAGCAATCACTGGCGCTGGTTGACAAGGAGCAACCAAGACTTGTTGTAGCAGCTCCGCTTGCTGAAGAGATTGGGCCTGTGCGTCATCGACCTTGCTCGTGAGAGCAGCGATGGCCTCAACATTTGCTCGTACGGCCTCTTGAAGAGAGAAAAGCTGGCCTTTCATGTCTTGGACTTCAGACCTGACGGCTGATAGATCTGCAGCAACTTCGTCCCTGTGAGACATTTCTTTATGGATTTCGTCCATGTAACATTCAACTTGCTAAAAGTCCATTTAGGTTGCTTAACATGTTTAACTAAGTCAATAAAGTATATTATGGGTTTGTGCTTACTTATGTTAGTTGAAAACTGAAAATGATAAAAGTGCACAATTTTTTTTGTCTAAGTGTGCACTATAAGGCCATATAGGGGAACCCGTGTTGTTGTAGTAAATAAGTGAAAAATATCAAAGTTAGATTGGAATATGGACTTTTGGATCGAATTAGAGACTGAAATTTTATACTTAAGCTTCTTATAGATTAACTAAGAGATCTGGATAGTTTCGTGCAAAACAGAGTTGAAACGACCAAGATACACATGAGGGACTAAATCTGCCAACAGTGGCAAACTAGGTTGACTTGTTGACCAAAATAGGTCAAAACCGGGTTTTGCGCTCCTAAATGGTAACTTCACCTCTAGAACTTTTACACACACTCAAAGGTGCGATTTTCACACACTTGGGCTTAAATCTTTYAATTCTTGATGATTAATGTTAGATTCTTGAATAATATGTGATAATTATCAAAGGTATGCTTCTAATTTCAAGTTTATTTCATATAGTTAGTGATAATCAAGAAGGTTAGGGTTTGCATTTGAAAGATTATAAAAAGATGTTGATAGATTAAGGTTGTTTGATGATGCTTAAAGTTTAATCATGAAAGAAACTTGGAATAATTGCATGCATTAGTATGAAAGCCATGAGATTAAGCATTGTTAGTGATGTTAATGATAATTAATRTGGGAAATCATGTTTATATGCTAAATAATGATAGAATTTCTAAAGTTTTGTCAAGRATATTTAATATATGAGATGAAAATCWGAAGATGGTATTGAAATACAAGAGAATTGGACATTATAATGGATTATATGGGTGAATTGGTATTGAAAGAGTATGGTTACAACTCTGATTTTGAAAATTCGTAGAAAATTGAAGAAAAATCGTATGAATATGAGATCAGTGTCTATGGAAAGATAACATAATGAGCTTCAATTCATCTTTAGACATGAAAAATGTGAAATTGAAGTTAAGATGGGTAAAAACTACAACATGTACTGTGCTGTAAAGTTGAATTTTGACAGCTTTGAGCTGTTGTGTTGTAAATTACATAATAAATCACAGATAAATCATAAAAATGTGAGATCAGTTGAATTAGAATTCTATAAGAGAATACTTTAGTCTTTATAAGTCATTGGCTAATTATGAGTCTAAGTGTGGAAAAACATGGGATGAACATAGGGCTGTACAGGGGAATTGAAAGTAGCATAGTCAAGGTCTAAAAGTGTATAACTTGAGATTGGTATAAATGTTGTTAATGATACTTGAAATGTTTACTCCAGGGGCTATATTAAGGCTATCTAGAATCTCTGAAGGTCTAATTCTATTGTTGGTTGGAATTGGATGTTACCGCGTTCGATTGTTTATATTGAAGCACTGTGAGTTTATATCGAACGCGTACTTACGTGTATTATACATATATATCTTTTCTTCTATTTGTTAGATAAATTTGCATGTGTTATCGAATATCTTGAGCGTGTCGAGTTCCATGGTCTTGAATTGGTATTTGTTGTTCATTCCGAGATGTCGGTCGAGTCTGTATTCGAGACCTTTTTTTTTGTCTATAGGTAAACCATAATTT
>NC_037536.1:3711850-3716284 GCF_001531365.2 Cynara cardunculus var. scolymus | reverse complement strand
TGTCTTCGTTATGTAATCTTGTTTTGGTATTTGGTATTGTTTTATAGATTTATAAAAAAATGGCCGATCGTCGTGGGTGGACAATGAATGAGGAAGACTTGTTGATCACAATTTTTCAAAATATTGACATCAACGGGGGTAAAGRTGACAATGGAAGCTTTAGGTCGGGGTACATATGAGGTCRTTGTTTCAAATATGAGGGAAAAAATTCCCKGTATTAGCCTCACGTCGGAACACGTACAAAACAAGATTAAGCGGCTAAAAGATAAGTATTCTGCCGCTTATGATAAGTTGAATACAAGTGGATTTGGATGGAATGACGYAAATCAATGCGTGACTGATGAAGCTCCCGAGATTTTGGAGGAGTATCTAAAGGTTAGATATTAGTAATGGTAATGGGTTATGTWTAAATACTTTTTGTTACTTCTSTTAATAATTGTTTGTTTGTTTTTTGTCGTAGAAACATCCCAACAAAAATTAAACGGCTAATAAGCCATTCCTRGSTTACGAGCRTTTGAAGTTGGTGTTCGGGAAAGATCGAGCAACGGAAAATATGGCTGAATCAGCTACAGACGCACTAGAGAATATGAATATGGAAGACAACGAAGATTTTGCAACTGAATTTGGTGTTCCTCCCTTTCCAAGTCCTTCAGATACAACTCCTTCCTTCATCCCCAATATCAACATCTTCCTCCCCTGCTTCTTTCTTGTTCTTCTTCATACCATCGGCCCTTAAATAGGATTTAGGAATTGTCCTATAGTGAATCTTCATTCTGGCAGCCAACCATCTATTCCTATGCTGCCAAAATGGATTCCCAAAACAGAAGCCAAACTTTGATTCCCAAAACAGAAGCCAAATCTTTTACAATTAGAAGAAGAATATGAATGAAACAGAGTGAAATAAGTTTGAATAGAGAAATAACTCAACAAACATATCAATCTTGACGTAAAGCATACAAAAAAAGAAGAATTGAGTAGAAATGAAGATTACCTTTTACTTGTAGATATGAAAAGAGACCTAATCGACGAGCGGATGATGGAGTACAGAAAACCTAATCGACGAGCCGATGTGGGGGCTACGAGGTCCAGGAGCGACGAGGGAGGGAGAGGAGTAGGATGCGACTGGTGAAATTTGAAAACCTAATCGAAGGGCATGCTTGGAAAGTTGAAATCTGACCCGGGTAAGCATTGTTTTCGTGCTGTCTCAATAAGTATTCGGTCAGCACATTGGCAGTTTTTGGCCAGAGTGACAGTCWGGTAAACAAGCTCACTGCTGACCGGTCAGCGCCTAGTAAACATCGCCTAAACCTCTTTGAAATATTGAATATTTATTGCTTATGCTGATTTGATGATTAATTGATTTTGTTGATAAATGATAAATTAGCAATGTTGGTTTAATTGATCTTTTGTATTTTGTTGTAAATATCCACTAATTTTGATATTGATTTAATAAACTGTTTTTTCTCTTTCGATCTTTCATTTTGCATTTAATTATTTTATAGATCTACATTTAATATTATTTATTTATGATTATTAGTTTTCAATTTCATAATTGTTATGATTTAGGGTTATTAAGTTTGTTATTAATTTGGGTTTGTTATTTGAATTCAGTGTATGCTATTTTTTGTCTTTTATTTCTAATTTTAGGTCTTTTATTATCTGATTTCTTTCTAATTGAATCCTCTTTCTCCCTCTAACCTATATGTTTATTAACTATTAAGGATTTTGATTTATCTATTACTATGCTTCTTAGAAATTGGTTTAATGTCGCATATCAAGATTTGTTTTCTTACAAATTAGTTTAGTGGTTTGTTTATCTAGTKATCTGGTTCAATATGAATCAACCGAATATTGTATTAATGTGTATTGGGTTTACCTACTTTCAATTAAACATAAATAGTAGTATAACTGAAAACAAACAATATAAGTTATCTTTATTCGATTAACCGAAGTGTTTAAGCCGAAAACCGAATAACCTGAAACCGTCTTGGTTTGGATGAGTTGTTTGGTTTTGGAATTTTTTTACACCCTTGAGTGTGCCCCCAATCATAAGAATTTCTAGATTCGTCATTGCGGATAACCATACAACCAGGAAGCTTCAAGATATGGTACCTTGAAGAACCAACACTCGATTTGATAGAAGAAATCGAATTGTGAAGARATAAAACTCGATTCGATAGAAGAAATTGATTTGCAAAGAAATCAGTATGTGCATAACCAACACTCAATTCAATTAGAAGTGATCGATTTGCAAAGAAATCAGTTAGGAAAAAATCAAAAATCAACTTGAAACAAAATCGATTTGGGTGTTGAAGAAGAGAAATTGGGATCCGATATTGTTCTACAATAGGGAAAGAATAATCAGAGATAGAAAATCCAATGGWAGCTATTTTTGTTTTAGATATTGTTAGGATACGATGCAATCTGGTAATCTTGTGTTTTGTCCCATGTTGTTCCACCTATTTTTCGGGAACAAAAAAACTAAAGTTTTGTCCCATGAAAAATTGATTTTGTCATGTTTTCCATCCTCAGTATTGTCCCAAGGCATGTTAAACATGGGACTATTTCTTTTTGTTTCATCCCGTCCCATCCAGTTTGCGTACCAAACGCACCATATGTGTCCCAAGGTAATATTAAGCTCAAGCTCAAATAACAWTTTCAAAGTAGGGCTCGAATTCAAATAATTTTTGAATTATTGAGCTCAATGCTTGTTTATGGGCTTGAACTTGTGATTGATTAGCTCATTTATTGGCTCAAGGTCAGTGATTTTTATAATTTTTATTGTATGATTTATGAACATATGAGCATGTTTGACTCGAAAAAGTTTGTGCTCAAATGGCTCGCCTCGACTCGAAGAATTTAATCGAGTTTCAAACGAGTCGAGTCAAACATTGGTGCTATTAAGCTCGGCTGGTTAAGTTAAGCAAGTTCTATTTTGTGTTCGAGATCGACTAGAGCTTGAGCTTGAGTAACTTGTTAAGAGCTTGAATCATTTACACCACACAATCACATGATGCCAATGCCGACAAGAAAAAGTGTTGGGCTTAAAACCTAGTGAGTTCAATCAGTTTCCATCTCAATGATATAAAACGGTAAAACTGAAAGAATGTCAACTGAATCACAATTTTCAAAATGAAATGTATTTATTATAATAGCATCATCTTTCCCAAAAAACACSATTTTCATAATGAAAAATCAGTGACCAAAGCACCCATTTCAATATGAAACCAAAGCCAACATGCTCACTTAAAACGTAAATAAAGTTTGGTCTTCAACAACCGAAAATATAGATAAWATTATATATCGAAAATAATACATTTCGGTGACGGGGAGAGACCCATTTCCAAAATAGTACATTTCGATCTCCTCTCTAACCGCCCCCAATCCAAACCCCCACCCTGTTCTCCCCACTCCAACTCTCTCACCGATTTTCCTTTTCACTCTCATTCCCTCCCTACCCGAACTCCTACCTTTTGTGAGATTTGTGCAATATCCTTTGACAAGACATGTTGACTTTTGCATTGATTTTTTGGGTTACCAAGCTGACACATTTTGGTAACCAGAGTCTAGACTTACCATCTTACTCCTTTCCCTCCATATATGATCCTACTCCCTTCTCACTTTCCTCACATATTARAACTATCCTCCCAATCTACTGTGTGATTTCCTTGCATAACAATAGCTTCCCAACTCTCAAATCYATCCAAGGCTTCAAAGAATGTGAAATATATCCCTCTCACTGTTGACAATGTTACRTTTTCACCATGCAACTATGTGGCATTGTTGGTCCACAATGAGAAGTATATGGATTTCTACATCATCACAGAATTCTTATGTAAGTGTCATCTCAACAAAGCTTTAACTTCCTCTCCTAAAAGATGATCAAGTTGCTTTTAGGTCATTTTTGGGCCACCTGTATGTATAATGACACTACTAAAGAAGTACATGCTCATGTTCTMTCTACCAATGATGTGTCAGTTATTATTGATGATTTGAGACGACTATTGGATCTTCCCACATACTYCTCTCATGACAAGATTGTTTTTGTTGAGGATCTCATATTGTGACTATTGTTATAAGTTATGTGAAATACCATATTTTCAAGAGTCAAGGCACTCTCTGTCTTAAATATGAGGATCTCATATTGAGCTCCAAGACTRGAGGCATGAATTAGTTTCCTACTTTGGTTGTCCAGCTTGCTCATGCATTGATCTTTCAAAAAAATATTGACTTTGTGTAACAACCCACATATTCTATGTACCGATAATCCACATCATCATACTCATAACACAAAATATAACATCGTTTACTTAATACAGATTAACAAAATACTTTCTTGGAATACATTTTTTTTAACTAAACGTTATTCATTCTAAACTTTTCCCTTGCCTTTATCTTGCGAGGTATGATGACCTGCAAAACAGGTTAGTCCAA
>NC_037536.1:3709268-3710615 GCF_001531365.2 Cynara cardunculus var. scolymus | reverse complement strand
AATTCCATTAAGTAAACAGATAAGGATATTTCATCCGCATTTCCGATTCTGATTCCCAGGTGGCATCTGGTCCCTTATGATGACGCCACTGAACCTTTACTAACCCAATCTCTTTGTTTTGTAACTTCTTTACTTTGCAATCAGTAATATGTTCAGGGGTTTCTTCAAAGCATAATCTTTCATCTACCTTAATCTCAGGTAATGGTACTGCCACATCTGGACTTATTAGACACTTCCTCAAATTTGATACATGAAACGTGTCATGAATTCCACTTAATTCCAAAGGAAGTTCTAATTTGTWGGCCAYTTCCCCAATCCTTTCAATAATAAGGAATGGTCCAATGTACCTTGGWCTTAACTTTCCCTTTTTACCAAAACGTACCATTCCTTTCCATGGCGATACCYTTMACATTACTCTATCACCCACTTGAAATTCAATCGGCTTCCGACGTTTATCTGCATAAMTTCTTTGTCTATCTTGTGCGGCCTTCATTCRTTCTCGTACTACTCYGATTTTATCTRCAGTTTATTGAACTAACTCAGGCCCAACTAACTGTTTTTCAYCKATTTCATTCCAACACAAAGGAGTTCGACATTTACGTCCGYACAGTACCTCGAAAGGTGCTGCTTGAATACTTGAATGGTARCTATTGTTGTAYGCAAATTCCACCAAAGCCAAATGACTATCCCATGATCCTCCAAAATCAATGACACATGCTCTCAACATATCTTCTAAAGTTTGAATAGTTCGTTCACTTTGTCCATCAGTCTGAGGGTGAGAAGCTGTACTTAGCTTAATTTGCGAACCCGTTTTCTTTACCTCTTTCGACACATAAAAAATATAGGCTAAATAGGAAGAACAACCTTTAGATAGGTGTCTTTATGCTTTAAGCGTATAAATTAACTTTACATCCCCTTTACGCTTTTCACCGTAAACATATAAATAGTCGACGTCGTTCGGTATATGGATTATGCGTTGAAAACACAAAATATCAGCCCGATTCTTAGCCAACCAATCCTTACCAATAATTATATCAAAGCTATGGATATCCATCGGTACAAGATCTACGAAAAACTCATGCTCATCTAATTGCAACACACAATCTTTGTAAACTTTATCAGCTAGCATAGATGTGCCATCAGCAGCGTCAACGTAAAAAGGTTTAGCAAGCACATATGGCACAATGTTTAAACATCGAGCAAACGTATGAGAAACAAATGAATTAGTAGCACCAGAATCAAATAAGATACAAGCAGGATGAGAATTAACGAGAAATATACCCATAACCACATCCGGTTTATCTCGAGCTTCCTCAGCAGTGATTTGAAAAGCTCTGGCCTGGACGC